>NW_021620528.1:1981572-2045240 GCF_004785775.1 Grammomys surdaster | reverse complement strand
ATGTGTGTATGTGTGTGTGTGTGTGTGTGTACACTTACAGTGGCTTCAATTCAGCAAGTTCTACACATGGGAATCTGATGAGGTGGAGGTGCTCAAGCCATTATAAAATTATTGTTTATCCCCGAGTTTATGATCTCTGTTGCTGCTGTAGAGAGTAATGGTTAATTTTATATGTCACCTAGGTTTTGTCTGTATATAAACTGAATGCAAGTAACTGGATGCCTTGTGATAATGTAGTCTCTAAACTTCTTATTAAATTGATGCCTCAAACAGGAAAATATTTCTTATTTGTTTGGAATTATTTTTATTTGTTCACAAGTACTAAATATTTGTGGTTCATGGTATGTAGATATACATGACCTTGGTTATTTTATCAATGTATGTCAATTTTTTTGTTAATAACCACCACCTTAGAATATTAATTCTTATGAAAGCAGAATAAACAAATGAGTCAGGCAGTTTCTTGTCCGGAGCTCAAAAACAAGCACTTGTACTTCTTGTCCTTGATAACCAGTTCTGTCCTTGTTAGAAACCAAAAATATCCTGTGTTCTATCAGCAGCTCTGTCCAAGTGAGAGGCTTGAAATAAGAAAACGAAAAACAAACAAACAAACAAAAAAGAACAACAAAAAAACTTGTTTATGTTCTGGTTTGTGCCTTTCTTCTTATTTTACACAGCAAGCATGTAGTTTCTTGGATCCTCTGTGTGATCTGGAATGTATATCTGAAACTCTGGGCTGTGCAGGAATACCTAGATGAGACAGTTGGATGGCTCACTTCACCCTCCTACCTTAATCCAGTAATGAGCAAGTATTTTATTGCTTTTTTGAACTTCCTCTTGATTTTTCGAGTTGCACATCATGCACCCCAACTCCACTCACATCCCTGCCTCCTCGTATTCATCCTCCTCCCTTGTAACCTCCCAGTAAAAAGAAAATGGAAATGAACAAAATTTTTAAAAAAGGAAAAGAAAACAAGCAGAGAAAACATGTCATCGTGGAAACTGTAGTGTGTCATAGTGTGTCCCACAGTATACTTCTCAGTCTACACATCTTCACTTGCAAATGTTCATTACACTGTGTCATTGGTCTGGTTCACGGTTTCTAGATGGTAGCGGCTGGTGTTCTCTCTCTAATTGTGTTATCAAAAATAACCTGTTTGCAGTGTCCTGCACAGATAGATGCTAAAGGAAGCCTGCCCCCAGATGGATTTGATTGACAATTAAGAATTGCCATACAGCCAATGACTGGGCAAAGGAAGACAGGGTGTGACCCTTAGAGTTGCAAGGACTAAGATGTAGGATAAGAGAATCTCCATAACTCCGGAGAGACGGACAGAACAGATTTAGAGCTTCAGAGCTGAGATCATCTGAAATGTAGGAGTAAAAGGAAAGTGACTCCTGCAAAAGCAGCCCAGAAGCATCTTGGGTAGCAAAGACCAATGGGCTTCACAGATGGTAACAGGGCAGGAAAGTTAAAAGTAGATACAGGATATTGACCCAGGAGTACAAGAGGGAAGGACATGCTAGCTCTGTGAGGCTTAGAAGTGCCCAGCCACCGAGCTAGTAAGGCATCTTAAAAATAAGCTAAAGTGTGTGTGTCTTTCATTCCCTAGGCAGGTGGCTGGAATCGAGGCCGGCAAGGAGCACAAAGCAGTGTAGCAAAACCTCACCAAAACACTAGATTCTTGTCATAATCAATACTGGATTTTCCCAGGGACAACTACTCGTTATTCTGTTGTTGCCTTGTGTCATGGAGGTCCAATAGCTTTGGATCAGCAGGACTTAACATTTCACACACTCCAACTCTAAACCCTAGATCTTGGCCTTGATGGTAGCTGAGTTGATCAGCCTGACAATTTTCCCAAATTCACATCCCCTGGGTCAACTCTCCGGTACTGTTCTGGCTAGGCTACCCAATAATGCCACTTGCAGGAGGCAGTCAGTTCTCCAGATCTCATGCCCTCGAGGCCAGCTTACCTCCACCGACACCTTCTGACGCATCTCCCTTGTGCTCCAGCAGGTCTAGGGCCAGGATCAACTTTCAGGCTCTCACAGCCTCAGGGTTAGCGCCACAGTGTTCCCCAGGCAATGCACAAGACCTGTTCTCCTGAGTGCTACAGCCAGTTAGGGACAGAGATACCTCTCGCACGCTCATGATCTCGGGGCTAGCTCTTACTGGTCAGCTCTCCCAACTATGGAAGGTGGTGACGGGGGAGCGGAGAGAGCATCACCCCATGCTCACTCCACCTCATGCCAGATGAATGTCAGGGCCAACTTTCTCTTGCTCGCAGCCTCTGAACTGGCTCTACTGTACACATTCAACGAGGAACAGCTCTACTATGCTGTTCAGTCTAGGTACAGGACCAGCTCTCCTGAATTCTGCCTCTAGTGAGATGTGGAGCCAGCTCTCCAGAGTACCACAGCCAGTGAGGAGCAGGGCTAGCTCTCCTCACTGGACATCTATATGGTCCCAGGTAGCTGCGCAGATCAGTGATATGATCAATAGTGGTAACGTGACCCACGGATTTCAACACCTGGCCCCTGTGCTGTACGGCCACTGACCCAGATATGGCCCTCAGTGACAGCACCACTTCTGACTTCTCCATGGCCTCAAGTGGCAGGGCTGTCTACTTACAATACCCTGTTCTTCTCCACACTTGTGTCTCTAGTTCCAACTCTCTTCATAATGCCCAAACTGTTCTGCCTCTCTTCTCTTCCGTTTGTCCACCACATACTTGCACATAGTAGTAGCCGTCAGGCCTCTGGGCGACCTCCTCTACCTGTGCCTCGTGGCACTCTTCGTAAAACCGTCTAATGCCTAGGTGGGCACCTTTGGTGACAGCCTATCCTTGGGAACTCCTCCCGGTATAGAGGAGCTCTGCTTGCTTCCCTTCGCTTCAGCTCTCACCCACAATAAACTTCCTTCTGAGACTCATCTTTCAAATTATGTTTCAAGTTCGTGAGATAAAGGGCCTGGAACTCAGTGGTATGGAGCGGCTTTAGTAATTACTGATGTTCTCATAGCCTAACCTCCCAAATTATATTCACCGGAAATGAGAAAGACTGGGCCTTCAAGGAACCCCTTCCAGCCCCTCTACTTCCACTTCTACATAGTAGCAGCTGCTTGGATTGGAACCATTCTCATTACTCCCCCTGGGTCTTTTACCGTCTCACCTTTGTAAATATTTTAAACTGTTTATTCTGCTCGTAATTTTAGCTCTTGCTGTTTATGCCTTCTCAGTGAGCTCAGAGCTATAAGTCGTGCTATGTGGAATCTGAAAACATTGAGATTTGACTTACTAATGTTGATGACATGAAAGAACATACTTTTAAAAAAAGATACCTTAAAGTATACTGTAGTTATAAACAAGTATAATTACTATTCATTTGCAATATCAAATAAATGGGCTTTATGGAAATCATTTAGAAATCAACAACAACATAAAATAACACATAAATTCACACAAATAAATAAGAAAGGATCATTTTTCAATCTTTGCTAGAATATTCAATCAGGTGAAAACAGGAGAAAATAAAAAAATCCAAGATTAATGTTTTTTTTTTATTTCAAGATATAAAATCCTAAGATATAAAAAATCAAATGTTATTTAGCATTTTATATGAGAAAAAATAACAAATACTGTTTATTTAAAGAATGCACATACATTTTGACAGTTAGTCTATCAATGTACTTTCATCATAGTTATATGCTTAAAAATCTAACTACACAGTCCTATGTCAGAATGAAATAAGTTTCACATTAGAAAAATAAACCCATTTAAATATATCAATGTGTTAGCAAGGTAAACAAGGCTCCTTAGAGAAAAATCTCAGTCAAGAGAATGCAGTCTCTAGCCTGGATAGAGACCTGATATTCCAGCTGGGCCAGGTCAATTACCTGCCCATGGTATCAGCACTAGGATGATGAGCTTTCCTCCGGCCCTCCTGCAGTGACGGGCAGAAAAAATTAGTCTTTTATTGAGATGATGCTATAATTTACATTCCCAGAATTCCCAACCTTAGCATGATATTTTACATGGCTGCAGCCATGATACATCTTCAATTTGTCTACCTTTCTATATTGCTCAAAAAGGCATAATTCCTTCTTTCTTCTTTTTGTCTAAGAATGCTTTTCTTAACACCTGTGTTTTCCTGGAATTTTAGGCCTTACTCTTCTACGCTGCCTTCTCTCTACTGGCATGACTTTCTTATTTCTCCACTGCATTCTCCTCTGGACAACTGCTAAAGTTTGCAGTTTGTCTGCTTTGTCTTGTGTTTGTTTGTTTGTTGTTTTAATTCTTTTGAAACTCTAATAAAAGTTTCTTTGAGTTTCCATTTGAGTTCATTTGTAAATAATTTTATTAATAAAACTAAGGCCCTCAAGAGGCGACCAGTTTTCCCTGTATCATCTGGTGATGATGAATACACTCCCCTCAATTCTGATAACAAAGAGACTCAGTAGTTAACTAATCCATAAAATGTGGGTTCAAATTCCAGCACCTACACAACGGTTAATAACCACCTGTAATTCCAGTTCCAGAGAGCCTGATGCTTTCTCACGGCCTCTGAGGGTGCTAGGCATACATAAGCTGCACATCCATACATGAAGGCAAAACACTCCCATGTATAAAATCATATGATTCTTAAAAATTAAAGAGGGAGTTTTATAGAAGCTTTGTAAGCAAAACTATTGTATCTTAGAAGTGGTGAAAAAAATCAGCATTCATTTAAGACAAAAAGTGTCTTATAAGCCAGGAAAAGAAGAAAAAAATTTCTTAAAGCATGGGTGTCATGAAAATAACATCAACAACCCATTAAATGATAAAATATTTTGTCAATTCCCATCAGAATTGATTTAAGATAAAGAAAATACCTTTACCATTTCTAGGGTACAAATGGACAGAGTAATAGTGTCTTTCCTAACTTCATCTGAAGTGCTAATAGACCACAATTTACACAGATTATTTCCAGTGCCAATTTGATTAACATGTGATGTTGATTCCCTACCGGACCAGATACTAGCAATGTTCCAAAAAAAGGAGGCATGTCTTACTCATTGGTTCGAGTAACAAAAGAAGATTTAACAGTAATAGTGTCAGATTTTTCCAAGGTTTGATAGATGCTATAAACAAACAAACAAAAATGTTACTGAGATTCTAATAACCTTTGATTTTGTAAATAACATCAGAGGATGTCTGGAATGAACTACTGTTGAACAGGGAACATTTAAAATTTTTTTATATTTTTGGAAATGCATGTTAAGATGTCCTACATTTGAGTCAAGATAATTGGTTGGGTAAGATTGGGTATTATAAGAGATGGAAACCAGCTAAGACCTAATTAAGGAGCCTTTGGATTAAAACAATATTTGGAACTGGCACAGGTCACATATAACTCATAACTGTACTCATATTATCTAAAAACTTGTAACAATTCAAATTAAATCTTGACGGCAGAGAACTGCATCTATTATATACACAAATTTAGAGTAACTGTAAAACTTTAATGATGATCCAAAAATAATTTGAAATTCTATAATCACACATTGTATTAATTCAGATTTTAGAGACATTTTCTTGCTTGCTTGGTTTTTGTGTGGGGGGAGTTTGGGGGGCATTTGGTTTTGTGTGTCTTTGTTTATTTTGTTTGTTTATTTTGTCTTTTTTGTTTGTTTATTTTTTAGACAAAGTTTCACTTTGTATCCCAGGTAAAATTTTAAAAATCATCTTCTTCTATCCACCCAAAGTACTAAAATTATAATTGTAAGCCAATATTGCTGCAAGGAAAGGAAAAACTTTAGATGTCATTGCTATGTTTACTAGATTAATTTTCATGCTTGATCAAAGAATGAGTTAAAAAATACTGAGAAATAGGCATTATAATTCAAGAAACTATCCACAATAATAATTTATGTCAACACTGTACTGGATTTTTTGAAGAAAGCAATCCTGACTGAAGGCAAGAGTGTAATCACCTTTTGAAATAATAAGAGGAATATTTTACACTTAACGATATAATTAAAATTGAAAATATTTTCATATGGTGCTTTAATCAAACTTACAAGTTTACTAGGTACTAATGCAGGTATTTTCACTCTGAAAAATATTATGAACTTCAGGTAACATTCTTGGCAGTGTCCTGACAATTTCATAGAATATATATATGTATGCTTACATACACATATATGTAAACATGTGTATATGTAAACATGTGTGTGTTTGTGTGTATGTACACAAAAAGAGTTAAAGAAGACTTCTCTCTCCTCTATACAGGCTCCATGGATTGCATGTTTCACCCATACGAATAAATGAAAAATTAAACAAAAGCGTATTAGCAAAATGGAAAGCATTGATAACATTGACATGAAATATTTCAGAGGAGGGTGAGTGTGACTGTGAGTGTGTAGCTGCACAGATTTTAGGGAGCAGAGGAGAAGGAAAAAGAATGCTAGTGTAAGCAAAAAACACGTTGCACAGATTTTGATTTACAGAAGGAAAGAGCTGGAGAAGTTAAGAAGGGTACCCAATTTTTCTGATTTTTAAAAAATTGGAAAAAAAGCCAGTAATATGTTCTCAAAAGAACCAAAAGATAGAAAGAAAATCAATGGCATTGGTTCATGAAAAAGGAGAATAGCATCTCAGTTTCAAATGTAGAGATGAAGCTTCAGGAAGGTTGTATAAAGATCATCAATAGGAAAGCCCCAGTGTGGGGGACCAGATGTTTGTGGGGAGCAAAGTGGAGGTGTGAACTTTCATGTACTCTCTTCTTGTGAAACTAGAAAAAAAAGTGTGTCTGCTGAGGCTGAAAATGGGAGGCATGTATGTATGTTCTTTCTTGAGTAACAATAACAGTGTTTATAAACACTGTGCTTCTGTCCCCTCCACAATGTCCTTTGCCTATATATTAGAGCATGCTTCAGTTATACCTGGTTTTGTCATTCTTATATCGAACATTTTCTTTCAACTCATTCTGTGTCTTTTTACATCTGGAATATTAAATTAAATGCTAATTTAAATAAAAGTTATAAAACTTCTCAGACTTTTATTGTACATAATAGGGGGATTTTTTGTCTTAAATTTTTTCCATTTTTATTGAAACAAAATAATGAGGGTTTCTTTATTATGAAATGTATCTTCTCTTATAGACCTGTTAGTAGACTCCTGTGAGCCAATAAGGACTCATCCTGGTATATAATTAGTGATGCACACCAGGGAAGATATAATTAAATGAATCCTCCCTGTCACATGTAGGTCAAGTACATGCTTCTTAGAGTCAAACAGGAGGAGAATCTTTATGAATGGTGCTCCCAATTGGAGTCTGATTCATAATGTAAATTTATTGCTGGGAAGATATTGCTTCTAGGGGGATAATTATAGATTAGAGAGGAAAGAGAAAGCAAACAGCTCAGTGGACAGTATATACCATTGCTGACAAACCCAGAAGGTGGCACTCTGCCAAGGACACATAAGGGTATGATTGGAATCCCAGGACCAACGAGGCTAGCTTTATCTCTCCTAAAATTATCCTACCCATACTAATTGAGTAATTGACTTCTTTCCCATGAGCAGATGAACTTGTTCTTGGAATATAATCCTACATTAGAAAAAGGAAGAGTTAAACCCTGAAAAGAACCATTTTGGAAAAAAGTGTTATCATGGCCCTCTTTCTAAACCAGAGACTGAGGTTATGGAATATCAGTCCTTCATCTTGACTAGAACAAGTCTATTTGAGAACTAGCTGTTGGAAAAGAGAAGTGTTTGTGGTGGGAGAGTCTCTTCCATCATTCTGTAACTGTTGGGAATGCACAGGTCAGTAGAAGAGCATTCCAGATTTGCATGAGATTCTACAATTCCAGGTGATAAAAAAACTTATCCTTTAAACCACCTGCATTAGGATGGAACTCTTATGTTTAATATTTTTCTCAAATCACAATGTGACTCAGGCTCTATATAACCTAAGATTACTTTTTTCTAATATGAAGTTTAATTTTTTAAAAAAAATTTAAAGCATAGCTGATGATACATATGTGTCTTTGCATAAATGGGAAAGCCAGAACACAAATCTATCTCTGTCCTTTCAGTTACTGTAAAATATATCAAAGCAACAAGATTCAAAGCCAGACAAAAGACTGGAGACATTTACTTCGCTGTTTCAAGTGGTATTTTTGTTTTCTGGGTTGAAGCCAAGAAATCTCACCAGAAGATAAAATATGCAAGCATTATTTTCTGTGAGCACAGGGAAGTGGCCAGTTCAGGATCTGAACCCTGTCTCTGAAAAATGATTGTACAACATTGTTGTAGGATGGGAACACAAAGCGAGGGGAATTGGAGTGGACTGTTACACTGACCAATTATACTTTGACACAATTGGTTAAACTAGGAAGTCTGCATCGGTGACTGGGCCTTATCAGGTCACTTGGTTTCAGGATTCTTGAGTCAGATATTACAGTGAGGTCCTTTCTGGGACACTGAACTGGAATCTAGAGAGATAAAGAAGCAAAGGTGTGGGCAAGCTGCACGTAGTCTATTAAGTCAAACCAGGCAGCACATTGATGACTTGTGTGCCTTTAGTTTAGATAACAGGATAACAGCATCTTCCCTCTTTACATCCTTTAGTGGTTAACAGACAAACCTGAAACATCTGAAGAGGCAGGACAGGACTTGGGTTCCAGGGCCTGGTAACATGAACTCAGTTTTGATCCTGCCAGCAGAGTGGATCTCTTTCCTGAGATGGCAGAAATAAAAATACTACCTCCTAACAATATCAGGACAGCTTTTAGTAGTCAGTATATGGATGATGGCCAGTCTCCTGAAAGGATTTGTTACTGTTTTGCTGAGATATCACAGCTCAAATCAAGGAGCAGAATATAAATTATTTGAAACATGAATGTTTGATTTTTTTTAACTTCTAGAGTAAATCTATATAAATAGCTTCCATAATAGACTTATTGAAAATTATTTTTTTTCTGGTGGCTTTGGGGTTCAGTTCTGACATGTGAGGAGCTTCCATATTTACAGGGGGAAAAAAGGAAAAAAAAAAAACCTCGGCAAACTAGAAAACAATCATGTTCCTAGAAACTCATTAAAGAAGAGATGCTTTAGAGAAGTTAGTACTTTAAAGTGTATGGAGATAGTCTCACACAGAGAAATGCTGGGCATCTCATGATACAAAAATAAAGCTGCTGACACCAAGACTCATGGTAGGAGAATGTCATGTTAATGACTTGCTGGGTGATGAGTATTAACTCAGGTGACAGTGAGTGACATATTGGAGACTGTGGTCTGAGGAAAAGCTTAGTTTTTGGTTGTATTTATCCCCAGGCAACCCACCAGCACTGCCTGGAAATCTGAAAAGGGTACTTTCCTAGATTTGTTAGGAAAAAGCGATGAATAAACTGTCAAATAAGCCCAGATAATTCTACACAACAACAAAGGTTTCTGCATGTGAAAAGACTTTCTTATTCTCTTGCTAAAAAATATAACCAGTTTCAGCATCTGCTACTCTACTTTCTTATAACCCCAAACAAGGTGATTGGGGAAAAAGTAGAGGCAGCCCAAGGACAAAAGGGATAAAACTCAGGATTGTCATATTAATGAATTAAGCCGAACTCAGATACATAGCACCTTTTTCTCATCCTAGATTTTGTGTAGATATATAAAATTGTGTTTGTGTATACGAAATGAAAGTTGAAACAAAGCTATCTGTAGGTAGCGTGTTGAGACAAATGAGGAAAGATGGAGAAGAAAGGGAGAAGTAACGCTTCTTAGGTTGAATGAGAATGGCTCACATGGTCTCAGGTGTTTGAATACTTGATCCCAGTTTGTGGTGCTGTTTCAGCAGGTTGGTGAACTATTAAGTTGTTGGGCTTTGCTACAGGCATTCTGTTACTGGAGGAGGGCTTTGACAGTTATTATCCTTGTCCCAGTTCCTGTTTGCTCTCTGCTTTGTGTAATGCTTCAGGCTGCCAGCTGTCTCTTGGGCCTACCCTGCCATTATGAACACTACCCTTGGAACCAAAATAAGCTCTTTCTTATGTAAGTCACGATTAGTCATGGAGTTTTATCACAGAAACACAATAGCAACCATTACAGGCTGTATTCTGTGATATGAACCAAATACAGTATCTATCAGTATCAATTTGTACAAAGATGTTTTAGGAAGTTTTCCATTTTGGATTTGAGACAAGGGACTGAGGTTCATATTTTACATACCAAAGCAGACCTGGCCTCCAGGTTTTCCAGCATCCTTCAGTCTCTCTCCCGCATATACTGCCCCCAACCCTAAACTTTCCAGCCCAGGGGCTGGACTACCTTACTACCAGAGGCTCTATATACTATCCTATATAGATATAGGATATATATCCACGTATTTGGTGCCTCTCTCTTCTCCTCTCTCTATATATCTCTGTCTCTCTGTCTCTCTGTCTCTCTGTCTCTCTGTTTCTCTCTCTCTCTCTCTCTCTCTCTCTCTCTCTCTCTCTCTTTCTCTGCTATATACCCTTTCTGTCTTTCTCCTCCCCCAACCCATGGTGATTTCCCTGTCTTAATCTTTGGGGCCAGTAAACTGCCCCTAGAGTAGTTTCTCAGTAAACCTGCCTTTAATATAGTCGAATCTGGTTTCTGGCTTGAATTGGCTCATTTCATGAGCAAAGAAATAACTATCAGATGGTGCTGAAACCCTGGAGAAGTTGTTCTCAACTCGATGGCCCTAGTTCTGGTCTTTCCTGGCCATGTGGGGACCACTTCTGTCCCTTTATCCATCTCAGCTGGATACATCACTTCTCCAGACTCAATGAATACCCATCCCCAGCTACTGCCTATCAGGGTCCAAGACCTTCCAGTCTCTCTCTTCTGTGTCTCAGCCATGTCAGAGTTAGCCCTTGTTTGGAGGGGGGAACCTCTGATACAGAGATGTCTCATCCAAGGTTACAGTAGGGATAAACTATTCGTTCTCTGCACTGAGCACAGGGTTCCAGGCACTGCCTAGTCCCTCCTTCCCCCACTTCCATCTTCACCTCCCTCCTGTTGTGTGTGGACCTGGTAGCAATGGTGGCAGTGGCAACACCAGCTCCAGCAGCTAAGATGGCAAATGGTGGTGATGAACAACCAGCCTCCCTTGTGGACAGGAACAGACTATGCACACTGGATAAGCAGCATGTGACTGGTTGCCATCTTGACTTTGGAATAAAGAGGGTCGAATTATGGCTTCACTGTCATCTTTCTGAAGAGCAACAACATGTGACATGAGCAGGGTAGCAGGGATCCAAAAGATACTTCTAAGTTGAAATAGGATTTTTGGTTCTAGTGTCACAAAAGCTATTATAACTTAAAAATACAAGTTAATAGCTAGTAATCTTATAAATTATCAACTGATCCTGTGTCTGCATTTCAAAAACTGAGGTAAAACTGATTGCCTCTTTTCACAAGGATTTAGACTTTTTAGAATCATTGTGTGTGCATGTGTGTGTGTATGATGCACATGATGCCTATGTTTATACATAAATGTATCATACATGTGCTATCATCTCAGTGAACAGTCTCTAGAAACTAGTTCTTTCTTCCACAATGGTCTCAGGGATTGAATTCTGATCAGCAGTACTGCATGGCACTTGATTTTACCCCTTGAGTCTTCTCAATTATCTCAGTAAGTGAAATAAAAAGGTTGAAGGAATTTTGTTGCCTGATTTCAAGACTTCCCCTGCAATTATCATAACCAAGACAGAGTTGTCTGATAAAAGTATAGACACACATGATAGAAGAAACCAGAGAGCTCTGAAGGACACACGAAAATGCAGCCATCAAATCTTCAATGAAAGAGCAAGAGTGATTCAGTATAGAAAGAACTGTGTGCTTATTAATTGTTCATAACGTCTTTGATGTCCCTGGGAGGAATCAACAACAATAAACTTTTAATTTTGACATAATGTCTTCTGCCAAAATGAACTGAAAATATAGTTCTAAATGCTAATCGCTATATACAGAAGTTATCAGAGAAACTGTGTGACCTTGGGTTTGAGAATGAGTGTTCAGTTTAAAATCAAATGCATGCTTCATGAAATAAAACATCAATGAATTGGGATTTATTAAAATTCAGTATTTCTACACTAAGAAAGTCACTCTTAAGAGAATGAAAAGACATGTACAGACTCACAAAGATTTTTCTAGAATATATATAGCCAAAAAAAGATGCATGTCAAAATATGTATATTCTTAAACTCATTCTTATAACTCAACAAGAAAAATAAGTCACCCATTTAATAACTTCATAATATTAATGTTAGGTCATAGTAATGACATCCCTAACATAGGCTACCTGTGAGGCAAGGAGAGGTTCAGCTGCTTTAAAAGATTAAATAGCTACTATCTCTGGGACTCTGGTAAGCATGATTCCTCATAGAAAAAGTAGATACCAATACTCATATATTAGGCAAGAAAACAAAAAAAAAGTATAATCTATCCTGTAATTGTTCAAATGACATAAATACATCTCATAATGCCACAGATTAATCCAAAAGCCCCAGGATTTTTCAGTAGAACTATCCTGTGGACCATGCCTCTCATGAATTGGCCTCTGGTAAGCTCACCAGAGTAAATAAAAATCTGAGAAGATTTTATGTGTGCTATTAAGAAAATTAAAAGGTAAAACAAGTAAGTAATACTACATACCCATCAGACTGACTAAAACCCAAATCTCTAGCAGTCCAAACAATCAAGAAAGAACGACTGAAGGGATGCTTGCTAATTGCTAGTATAAATACGAATAGTAGTCACTATGAGAAAGAGCTGATAACTGTCTCTATTCATTTGTCTTGCAATAACAGAATGTCTGAAACTTGGTAATTTATGAAGAACAGGAATTTATTTCTTAATTTTAGATGTTTGGAAGTTGAAGACAAAACCAAAAGATTCTTCTTATATCAGGTGATAGTAAGAAAGGCTAAACCCTCATTCATAAATAAGGACCCCTTATGGACTTAATTACCTCACAAAGGCCTCACATCTTTATGAGTTACTATTAGAGTGAGCTGGATTTTGAGAGAGAATGGTTAAATTCCCAGCGCTGCTGGCCTATGACCTATGACTTATAACCTATGACCATGACCTATGAATCCTAGAACATCATTCAAGAAAGGAGGAACATGCACAAGATTATAGACAACAACTTCTACTAACTGTTGTATTTATAATTGTGCTACACCTCAAAACAACAAAGACATCTCTTAACTGGTGAATGGAAAAACAGACTTTTGTACATTCAATTTTCAACAGTAAAGGGAAGTGAGCTATAATGCCCCAAGGTGGGGGCAGGGGGAAGAGGAGATCTGTAATTAAACTTTACCATGTATTTTCAAGTGGAAGAAGTAACTTAATCTGCCACAGATAACGTAAGACAGGCTCAGTCTTATTTATGAAATAAAAAAGGGGAAAGTCGGAGAGTTTGGGGGGCTGCTTGACAAGAATCTGACATGGGACAAGGAGAAGGAAATAGACTGCTTGGCAGGAATATGACATTGGCCAAGGACAAGGAAGTAGGCTTCAGGCAGGAATCTGACATTAGACTAGAACAAAGAAGTAGTTTCAGGAGGAATCTAAATTTTAGGTGAGAACAAGGATGCAGTCTTCAGACATGAAAATGACTTTGAGCTAGGACAGAGAAGTTGGCTCAGATATTTTGGTAATCCTGATAAGCCCTTAGAAACAGTGATCACAGGACTTTGTTTATTGCCTTGCTTGTTCTTTGACTATTTGTGTTTATTGTCTTTCTTGTTCCTTGACTATTTGCATCTATTATATTGCTCGTTCCTCAACCTAGAACTGATGTTAATACTTTCATGTAACTAAAATGGTATAGAATCAAAAAGGAGGAAGGGGGATGTGATAGGGGGTTTCTAGGGAGGGGAAATGGGGAAAGGGGAAGGCATCTGAAATGTAAATAAGTAAAATATCCAATAAAAAATCTGTAATTAAACTTTAGCATGTATTTTCAAGTGGAAAAAGTAGCTTAATCTGCCACAGACTTAACAGGTAAATCTGATTCAGCGACTCACAGGCTAGTAAGAAACCGATTTTTGTTCTTGTTGTATGATGCTGGGAAATAAATATCACAAAATTTCCTCTGTATGCAGTGTAGAATAGGAAACAAGTTACCCATTGTCTAGACTACAAGACCTGATAACTGTAAAAGAAGTCAAATTATAGATTAGTTTACATTAAGATTGCTCTCATCTGAGTTTGTAGCATTTTCTAATGTTACCAGAGATGCTGAGGAGTCTGGGCAGAGTTGGCATAAGTAACTGAAAAAACTGGGGTCCCCTTAGGTTTGTCAGTCTCATTAACAAAATATTTTCAGAACTGACTCAAAACAAGCTCAAAGGCAATTTTATTCAAATAAATAAAGAAGGAAAGAAAGAAAAGAGAAAAGAAAAGAAAAGAAAAGAAAAGAAAAGAAAAGAAAAGAAAAGAAAAAGAAGTTCCTAGTGTGGCTGTAAATCTGGGCAGCTGCCTTGAGGAAGGATATGCAAAATAAAAAGATCATGCCATCTTAGTTAAGCAGCCGTAGAGGTTAGCCATAAGGTGGACAAACAGCCACAGGGTAGAGAGGGGCCATTTAGAAAATGAGAAAAGCTCAGTGTTAGGGGGGTTGGGTGCTGAGGAAATAAATATAAAGAGCAGGAATGATAACTTATTTTTTTTTTTTTGAGTAATTTGGAAAAGCTGACAAACTTAAGAAACAGATGGTGGGTAGAAACTATGAGAAGAAAAACTATATTATCTCACTAAGGATAATTATTCTTCCTATCTCTTCAGTAGGATTTTAGTAGATCAGCCATCCTCAGTATCAAGGGTGAAGTAATGACCTGCCCAATGTAGGTCCCCGTAGGTCTCCATGTTGGACCCTTAATGAGCATTCAGTGTTCCTGTAATCCTCTCTCCCTCCCTCTCTCTCTCTCTCTCTCTCTCTCTCTCTCTCTCTCTCTCTCTCTCTCTCTCTCTCCCCCTCCCTCCCTCCCCCTCTCTCCCTCCTCTCCTCTCCCTTCCTTCCTCCATACCACTCTCTTTTTCTCCCTCTCTCTTAATTTCCCTCTTTCTTTGTTTCTCTAGCAGTCTCTCTCTCTTTCAAACAGGGTGTTAGTCTAGGCTGCCTTTGACTCATATAACTGAGGCTGGACTTAATTCCTTCAGATTCCATACCACCATATTTGGCTTCTTTCTAAGTAAATGATGATGATGATGATGATGATGATGATGCAGCAAAGCTATGTAATTCAACAATTGGAATATGGAAGTCATACTTTATTAGAAAGCAATCTAAGATTTTGGTTGAGGTGCAAAAAAATTGTTTGCATTTGCAGTCTGAAATGTTATTTAAATCAAACCAGATCTTACATTCACATTCAAACTGTGAAGTCTTCCTACAGTGACAGTGCATTAGCAAACAAAGCCAAGTAAACAATATAGTAATGCTAGAATGTTGGGTAAAATTAAATCTCAAAAAAATATCAGCTGCAAGTTAGTTTCTTCTAGACATGGCTATCCATGAGATCTCACCAACATCCACGTATAAACAAGGGCAAAATAATGTCAACATGGATAAGGGAAATTTCACAAACCCTCACCTCAGATGAAGAGTCAATGGATGTTGAGAAAAGGAAAGTCAGTTTTCTCCAGGAATAAGCTCATTGATAGGTTATTAATGTCAAATGGTCAGTTCTAAACTCTCATTCATATGAGCAAGGTTAGAAGAATCCAGTGAGTGAATGAGAGTGTGTGTGTGTGTGTGTGTGTGTGTGTGTAAAAGAATGATAATTAAAGAAGTGGTTGTGAATTGAAGAGGCAGGAGTACAGGAGGAATTGAACAGAGGAAAGGAAAGGGTAGAAATGGTTCAATAGAAAATCAAAAAAATGTTTTTTTAATCTGCTTTCTGCACAATCAGTTTTGTATGGATTGATTTTATCTCAGTCACAATGTTTATTGAAGTATGAGCATCTTAGATATGTGAGATTAACACAGGATAAAGACAGAACGTGCTCTGTGTGGCTTCCAAGTCTTTACTTTACTTCTCATTACTTTTCCACATCATGAAATTTTTTTCAAGTTTGTAGATTAAGTTACTAATTGGATTTAATATCCCCTTCTGGTTGTGTTATATCCTTTTTTTTTTGGTTCCAATATTTTAAACTTGGAATCATTTTGCAAATTTCCAGAGCTTAAATTTTAGCCTTTTAAGTAATTGCTTTAAAACAGAATTTACTAGATTTCTCATTTCTAATTTCTTCCACTTTTTCTCTGAGAGTGTTAAGCAGAACTCCCTTAAAATTGTGTCTTTTTCCAGGAGCATCTTTGCTGTAGTCTGACATCAGGTGTTTCTATGTTCGCACTAATCTTGGTTTTCATTTGCATTTTTCTAATTGTCAATAAACCTTTTGTTAATCTTTTAGTAGTTAGATATTTTCAGATTATATCATCTAAAAGTTCTTCAATATTTTCATTTTTGCTTTTCTAACTGTATTCTAATTTATTTTTACAAACTTGTAAATTCTTACTCTGATATTGTTTTAATGATCCATTGTTATTGTAGCGAGAAAACAACGGTACATATCTCCTTTCTCTCCCTTCACTGTCTTGATTCATAATTGTGTTTCTAAATCCTTTAGGGTAACATCGATCCCATTCTCTGGGCCAAGGTTATGCCCAATTGATCGACAACTTGAGACCATTAATCCAGACCTCAGGCTGGATCAGAAAGTCCTCATCACCCAGCCCCAGTAACTTCAGGGCTCTAATATAATAGAGCACATGTCTGTGTAGTGTACTGCTATGTATACCAGTATACATTTCTCTCTGACATCCTTGCCGCACATTTGTTTTAGAGCTGACAAAAGGCCTATCCAGCCATGTTCCTGAAGCAACTGGGTTTCTATTTGATTTGTTGTTTTACTATTCTTCTTCATTATATATAGTTCTCTGAGAATAATAACACCCAGGCTGTGCCCTTCTTTCTTGTTTTATAAATATTCATTTCTTTCTGGTGATATAAAAAAGATTGAAATGAAAGATTCAGGTTTTCCTGGGGGAGGAAAAAAATAACAACAATTTTCAATTACTGTGCTGCTTTATCACAGAAGCAGTTTCATTTGCCTGATGGCTTCATTGACTGGTGTCAGGATAATGCCAAGCAAGTGGTGTTTTTGTAGCTGAATGCCACCAACTGAGCTAGACAAAATATTGCTTTTCACATGCATTACAAAAATAGCAGCTATTAATTATGCTGCTCAACCATCAGTTGATCAAGCTGGAGAAAAAAGAAATGGAGCATTTACCATTTAGGAAGCCACTTCTCTCAGATTTCGAGCCATTAATTCACAGCTTTGATCTGAGACTGGGAAATATTTGCCTTATGTTTAGTGGATATTTACATATTGTCTATCAATGAAACAAAATTCTAAAGTACTTTGAGGCCACTGGCTTCAGTGTTAAAAAAAAATGCTGGTTTTTTTTTCACTCCAGTTTAATGTACTAAAAATCTAGGATGGAGTATTAAGTTTAAACTATGGATTCATGCTCATAGACATACTTTTTCTCAACAAACCTTTCTGTGATGTGATATATATATATATATATATATATATATATATATATATATATATATGCCATTGTAGACTACCATAGTGTAGGAATCAAAGAATACAGGAAGAAAAGAAAATTTGAGTTTTTAATTTTAATTTTTTAGTCTGTATGCATTTATTTGTATCTGTGTGCAATTATATCAAGTGTGTACAGTTGCCTTTGGGGGGCAAAAGGGAGTGTCAGATTCTATGGTGTTGAAGTTACAGTTGGTTGTGAGCCACTTGCCATTGGTGCTGGGAATTGAGCTTGGGTACTCTGGAAGAGCAGAGTGTAAAAGCACATAAACTTAAAAACACAAGAATGATAATGGCAAGACTTTTAAAAGTATTGAATGAAACTAGACAGTGGTGGACCTTAAAAATAACATTGAGGAATGCAGACGGAGAATGAGCTGCTAGAGACATTACAAAAGAAAGAATTGAAGTATTTTGTCTGTTTTTAGAAATGTCATTTTTGGTCACAATTCACATGACACATGAGTAAGGGGTGGGGAGTATACACAGTATATCTCACTACAGATATACCAGTCTAGAATAGTAAAAATGTAGATGGAGGTAAGAAGGTTGCCATATAGAAGCAAGTTTATTTTGCAACTTAGTTGTTAAGGCTGAATCTGAAAGATATTTGTACACTGTGGTTTGGAATTACAATTTTTTTTACACGCATCTTGGGAATCCATTTATATTGAATTTTGACCATCAAGTTTGTCACTTAGCAGTCTCCCTTTAGTATAAAAAGCTGATTTAAATGTGATAAGTGGAAAAGAAGATAGAGTGGTTGTCTTAACAAGAGTTCTTGACAATAATTATAGTGTGTGATATCGTCTTGGTTCCCAACTGAATCTGATGAATCTCATCATTGAGAGATGATTGTATAATTTATGTTCTGTATTACTCAGTAGATTAATATGTTAATGGATTAAGAATTCAACAGCTCTCATAGGACATGGTGGAAATTAGGAGGTAGGGATTTACTAAAGAAAGTAGGTCTTTGAATGATGTATCTTGTCCCTGATTCAGTCCTATCTGTATCTCTTCATCTTATCCATTATGAGGTGAGCCATTTGGCCCAATGCATGCTCTGTGCCATGATGTTCTAGCATACTGTGCACGGGCCCAGAAGTGATGCAGCTAATTATACATGGATTGAATGTATACTTTGAGCCTGTTGCAAAGACATCCTTTCAAGTTTAACTTGTTTTGGGAGGTTATTTTGTCACAGGGATGAAAGTGACTAATATATCTTAAAAGATAAAAGTAACATTGTCAGACCTCACTAAAAGCCCTTAAGGACTTGAGAATGTGACTTAGCACTTCCTCTTTTTAGTTTCTCCATGTTCTGAAAGGAAAGTAAGGCTAACAATACTATTTATCAAAGCCCAGACTTGCTGCCCTTTGGGACCATATAGAGCATTATAGCACAAAGAGCTGTTGGTGACACTGGCACACTCTTAGTAGCAACTGCTCTGCCTCCTCAGAGTCACTCTCAAGAGCTCTCTAGTGCTGTCTTTCTTCTTTTTCCAATGGTAGAAATAAAGCTCAGAGTCTCCTGCACGCCAGACAAGTGCTAAGCTACAACCACAGTTATTGGCCCTTCTAAGCCTTTCTTATTAAAGCAATGGAGAAGACAGTAAATGACAAACAGGAGGCCTCAAAATAGAGAAGTCCCCAAAAGCTACCGTGTTTACCAACATTGTTCATTATAAAGCATACAGCACATATAGCAGAACTCAACAAAATTGATGCCTGTGGAATAAATACCTATTGTTTAGACATATCATTGTATATATCATTGGCCCTAGCAGGAGGTATAATTTCAATATAAGTAATAATCATAGTAAAGAAATATTATTTTAAAGAATTATTATCATATTTATGTGGTTATTGCATCTGAATCTAGAAAACCATATTCTATGCATTTGATAATAAAACATACAGTTCTTTAAACAACCTTCCCACATGATGTTTGGATCTGTAGTTTTCAGATTTAAAACTTAAGGATCATAAAGTTTTGTTTCACTTGTCTGCATGTTTCATTAGTTTTTTTTTGTTTGTTTGTTTTCATTTTTAATTTCACAGGAACTGCAAGAAGTTCCAAGATGCAAACTAGAGTCTAGCTCTAGAGCTTGTCATGAAAAAAACACAAGAAAATCACTATTACAATGTTTGGTGCTGAGGAGATAACTCAGCAGTTAAGAGGCACTTGCTGATCTTCAAAAGGACCTGGACTAGGTGCACAGCACCTACATGATACTTCCATCTGTAAACTCCAGTTCCACAGTATTCGATGCCCTCTTCTGACCTCTTCAGGAACCAGCAATGAATGTGATGGACATATATGTGTGCAGGTAAAACAGTGATATATATAAAATAAAAATAAATGAATATTAAATGAAGTTCACAGCCTCATACTCGCTTTAGTTTCTGTGAGACTGAATTTCAGCCAGGGTCTTCTTTGTCAAATTCCTGTCCTGAGAATGTTTGATGAACAGGTTATGGGGCTGTGCAGGAATCAGAAATGAACTGTGATGGATGACATCATGGAGATGGTTTTAAGTGTCCTGTCAGTCACTAATAATTTAACAATTTTTCCTCAAGAGACAGAGTTTTACTCTACTCAGCTTCAGTGTGGACTGTAGTTGTAGCTGGAGACTCACATTTTCTTTAGGAAGATGTTATTGTTAAGCATGTTCAGGTATGTTTCTCTCTGTGTGATATTGTTCATGTGAATGCAGGCACCCACACCTGTTCCTCTGGATCCTCTAAAAGCACAGTGATTGTGTGATATCTGATTTGGGCACTGGGAACAAAATTCTGGTCTTTGCAATGGCAGTATAGATGTCTCAACAACTGAGCTATTTCTCCAGCCATGATAACTTTTTCAACAGTCTCTTATGTAGAATAAGTTGGTCTTGAACTCACAGGGAACCACATGACTCTGTCTCATTGATATTAAAGGCATTTGCTACCACACCTGGCAGGACACTCATTTATACACTTCCAATGAATAAGTGAATAAAGTGCAATACCTATAGTGCCAAGACCATTTGTGAGCTTACTTATGACAAGATCACAGTGTATCCTTGTATTTTGATCTCTGCTCCACTTCTCACTTTTCTCTCCATATGCACACCCAACATTCATCATATACACTTTCTCTGTAAGAAGCCAGGTGCTGCATTAAAAATAGCTCTATGAAGAAACCTACGTAATAATGGGGAAAGGCATTTTACTGAGAGTAACCTGATTCACCAGAATGAGCTTGAAATATACCCAGTATGCCCTCCAGTGCTGTGTGACTACAGGGTAGGCCAACAGATGGCTGATAATGCCACAACAGTAGTGCCAGACATATATTGTATTCTTTTATCCTGGTCCAGAGAAAGAGATGATAATAAGCGTTGTTCTAAGATTACTCATTTTAGAGAAAATTTTATACATCTGTAGATAGAAAATGTGCCATCCTAAGTTACCTAGAGGGAAAACTTTAAAAGAAATTGAAATAAGGCAATATTCTTTCTCATATTGATTCTGTAGTATCCTTGGCAGGTTTAGTCTATCTCTTGAAGTATACATGTTCACTTCTCTTAAGGGGCCTTATCAAATTGCAATTACATTAACAGCCCCCAAGGAGGACTTTATGCAAACCCCACGTTGCACATGTAGATATTTTCTATCCTGTTTATTTTGTTCATTGAAAACTCAGAGGCCCAAATCATACTCATCTCAATAATTATTTTTCAACTGGACCATTAATAAAACAAAAAAAATGTACTTGCTGGTCTTGCCTAAGACTAATTGATAGTGGAAAAAAGAAATAAACAAATTACAGTTGGTAATTCTGTTGTGATAAAATGTCTTAATGCTTAAACTGCATTGTAGAGTCAGGTCATATAATTTCAAAGGGAGGTTTTTTAGTGTACATTGCACATTAAAATGCATTTGTATGTGCATTTTAATTTGATAAATGCTGGCACCTTCCCATTAAAACTGTCAAACAGTAGTTGACAAAGGGTTCAAGAGGGATTAAAGGAAAGCAAAAGGAAAAAATTCTATTTTAAAGGGTCTATTCCTTCACTGGATAGATCTAGGATCACATTTAAAACATCTTACAAGGTACAAAAATCAGCATCTTCCCTCAAACCACATGCCAGCCATTAACCATTCTTTGTATGTACCTATAAAAGGAATGTGTTAAAATATTAACAGCATTGCTTTCCAAATTTTGCTTGCAAATGTACCACATTCTTTCTGGTTGCAAAAATGAAGAGCGTGAATAAGATCCTCTGGTTCTATTTGCATAAGATGATAGTGGACTTGAAGTTCAATAATAAGTACTTTGCCTGTGTATCATAAAGATTATTTATATCAGAATGTTTTAAAATGTAGAGTTTGACAAACTCATAGATCAAAGCTGGGATATACAATAAAAGAACTAAAATTTGTCCAGTGTGGTGGAACAATCAGGATTACCAGTCATTGAAATTACTGTCTAATTAACAGAGCAGACAGTAGTGAGTTCAGTGAGTCAAGAACACTGTTATACTTGAAATGTTCATTTATATTTAAGAATAGATATTAGATATGAAATTGGGATTATAAGTCTGCATGCATTTTGAGGAAAAGATTGACATAAGAAATATAAATTCAGGTAACATTAAATTGTTGTGTTAAATTTCAAGATGGTCTCACATGGCTCCTGCCCTCTGTTCCTTATTTTGGTAAGTTTGGTGTGAGTGATGAATGGAATATTGTTAACATCACTTTGTGCCATTTCTAATATTATCTTACCACATTAGAATCCTAGAGATATACTACATATATGATGTGCCCTCAAGATATATAGGCAGAAAATAGGGTGAAGAGCAATCGGTTTGTACTTTCATGGTCTACATCAGGTCAAAGATTATTCAGAACTTGTAAGTGATTGATATCCACTTACAGTCAATTAATTCAAACTTGACCTCTTCCAAAAAGCATTCCTTAAAAAACAGGTCACCAAATATTTGGGCACCTAGAAAAGCCTACTTGACTCATGATATTTTCAAAGGCTATTCTAGAAATTACCGTGTCTTCAACAACCCCCTAGCCCATGTATTACCTGTCTTACTCACTTCATGCAAATCTGCTTCTAAGTTATGTGGATGCTTTGAAAAAATGTGCAGAGAGGTACATCTAATGAGTAATTAAGTTTTCTGCCATACAATTGAAGCATCTAGGAAGCAAGACCTTCAGAGGAATCATTACGTCCAGAAGAACTTCTAAGTTCTTAAGTCTTAGAAAAGGTACAATTTAACAAACTTTCATATGTAAGCAGTTAAAGTAATTGGTTGGTAGGTATTAAGACAGGTTTTGAGGAGAAAAGTGGGGTGTTGTGATATCAAATACATGTATTCAGGACATAACTTCCTGTTGTGCTTTATTGAGCCATTGTAAGGCCTTTGATGCAATTTGAACACTGGAATATACAACACTTTTAGATGATGGGAGTGATGTTGGAACAAAGTGTTGGCCAGAAGCTAGGAGGATTTTGTGCATTGTGTTTTGCTATAGATTGAGCCTAGGTTTGTATTTATTAGGGAAGCATTCTACTCCAGAGCTATCCTACATTCTTTATTAGAAGCACTGTAATAGAACTGCTTAAAAAAAAAAAAAGCTTCAAGAATTTCTAGACAAGTTTGTAGGAACACCATGGTCCTTAAAAAAAAAAATTAACTAATATGAAGAATATCTCTTCTGAAAGAGTTACACATGATGGCACATACTTGCAAACTTGGAGCTAAACATTCAGAGACAGGAGTATCCTTGAGACCGAAAATTAGCCAATCAGGCAAATCTGGAAGCTCCAGATTCAATGAGAGATCTTGTCTTAAAAAACAAGGTGAAAATGACTGAGGAAAATACCAAATGTCAACCTTTACCTTTTTGCATACACATAGACACATACACAAAAGCACACAGAGAGACCCAAACATACATGTGCACATGCATATGGACATGCACACATGCACGTGCACACACACATACACACACACACAAACTAATGTACACTAGCATACACACCAGAAAAACTAAAAAGAAGGAGAAAGTAAATCATTTTGCAAAATAGGGGATTGGAAATGCCTTTACGTTGTGAGAGAAATTCCTTCCATTTCTGTCATATTATTGCTTATACTAATAAGCAAAGTACATAGTGTTCATAACAAGTTGAATGAACATGGGGCTAAGAAAATTCTCATTCAGTGCCTTGGAGTTACCATCCAATTTATTCTTTCTGCATGTAGTAAAATCTGGAATAAGAAACATATTCTGAAAAGGATTGTTTTTACAAAGGCATTAGAAAGCAATGAAACAAGGCTGTGAATTTAAGAAATAGCTTCTAAACAATGGTCATATCTCAGTATTGCTAGGAAAAATAAAGCTTAAGTTATAACACTACAATTCTCAGAAAAATGAAACATATGGTAGGAGAATATCTAGGTAGATAATGGGTGCACTAAAGAGTGTAGCATGCAGCTCTCAGACATTCTTAATTTAACTATAGAGTCCCACTTTTCTTCAGCTGAACCAGTGAAGACCAAGATACAAGCTCTCATCTTAATAAGGATTTTAGGTGTACCTTTTGTCCAGAATCTAGAATAGACCACTTTCTGCCTACTTTTGTAAGGCTCTAGAAAAAGTAAAAATTATTCCCAAGAGAAGGCACTTTATACTTTTATTCCTGCCCATCATGTTAAAGCTTGTCTCTATCTACATCAACAGGTTGACAGACAAAGTTTCAGACATGACCTGAAACTGAAAATGGACCCCAGATAGTGTTATTAATTAAACAGGCTGGCAAGCCAAAGACAAGTAAGATTCTGTACAGAGCCTTACCAACCTAAGACAGAAGTGCATTGATTTTGATGATGCATATTCCACAACGGGTAAGGAAGGCATTCTTGTCAGAATCACCTAAAACAGGCTCAGTCTGGTTTCTGCAATGAAAAAAGGGAGAGATGTAGAGAGCTTTGGGGGTTGCCTGGCAGGAATCTGACATTGGCCAAGGACGAGAAAATGGACTGCAAGAGGAATCTGCTACTAGGCTAGAACAAAGTAATTTCAGGCAGGAATCTAAATCCTAGGCTAGAACAAAGAAGTAATTACAGGCAGGAATCTAAATCTTAAGCTAAAACAAAGAAATAGGTTTCAAGCATGAAGATGACTTTGGGCTAGAACAGGGAAGTAGACTCAGATATTTTGGTCATCCTGATAAGCCCTTAGAAATAATGATCATGGAACTCAGTTTATTGTCCTACTTATTCTTTGACTATCTGGATTTATTGTCTTGCTTGTTCCTTAACTTTTTGCATCTATTGTATTACTAGTTCCCCAACCTAGAACTGACCTTAATACTTGCATGTAATTAAAATGGTATAAAAGCAAAAAAGGAGGAGGAGGGATGGGATGGAGTTAATGAAGGGGATGAGGAAAGGGAAAAACATCTGAAATGTAAATAGATAAAGTATAGAATGAAAAGAGAAGAAAAAAAAATAAATGTATAGAGACAGGCAGGTAGATCAATAGAATTGAAGACCCAGAAATGAACCCACATGCCTATGGCCACTTGATCTTTGACAAAGAAGCTAAAAGTATCCAGTGGAAAAAAGACAGCATTTTCAACAAATAGTGCAGATTCAACTATAGAAGAATAGATCCATTCTTATGTCCTTGTAAAAAGCTCAAGTACAAGTGGATCAAGGATCTCCATATAAAACCAGATAAACTGAAACTAATAGAAGAGAAAATGCAGAAAAACCTCGAACATATGTGTACAGGGGAAATTTTCCTGAACAGAACAGGCTTATGCTCTAAGATCAAAAATCAATAAATGGGACCTCATAAAATAGCAAAGCTTCTATGATACAAAGGACACTGTCAATTGGACAAAACGACAACCAACAGATTGTGAAAAGTTCTTCACCAATCCTTTATCCAATAGAGGGCTAATATCTAATATATGCAAAGAATTCAAGAAGTTAGACTCCAGAGAAACAAATAACCTTATTAAACATGGGGTACAGAGCTAAACATAGCATTCTTAACTGAAGAATCTCAAATGTCCAAGAAGCACCTAATGAAATATTAAACCACCTTAGTCATCAGGGAAATGCAAATCAAAACAACCCTCAGATTCTACCTCATACCAGTCAGAATGAATAAGATCAAAAACTCAGGTGACAAAAGATGCTGGCAAGGATGTGGAGAAAGAGGAACACTCCTCCATTGCTGGTGGTATTGAAATCTGGTAAAACCACTCTAGAAATCAGTCTGATGGTTCCTCTGAAAACTTGACATAGTACTACCTGAGGACCCAGCCATCCCACTCCTGGGCATATACCCAAAAGATGTTCCAACATATAACAAGGACATATACTCCACGATGTACATAGCAGCCTTATTTATAATAGCTGGAAACAACCCAGATATCCCTCAATAGAGGAATGGATACAGAAAATGTGACATATATATGTATGTATATGTATATGTATATATGTATATGTATATGTATATGTATATGTATATCACACAGTGAAGTACTAGTCAGCTATTAAAAACAACGACAATTATGAAATTAGCAGGCAAATGGATGTAAAGAGAAAATATCGTGAATGAGGTAACCCAGTCACAAAAGAACACACACGGTATGAACGCACTAATAAGAGTATATTAGGAAAAAAACCTCAGAATACCAATGACACAACTTACAGACCCTATGAAGGTCAAGAAGAAAGAAGCCCAAAGTATGTATGCCTCAGTCCTACTTAGAAGATGGAACAAAGTAGTCACAGGAGGTAGAGGGTGGACAGGACTTAGAAGGAAGAGAGGAAGGGAAAAGAAAAAAAAGGTGGCAGGATCAGGTGTGGGAGGAGAGGGAGAGATATACAGAGGGTCAGGAAATTGAACAGAGACATGTAAAAATGGGGGATAGGGAACTGGTGGTAGCCAACAGAAAGTCACAGATGCCAGGAAAGCAAGAGGCTCCCAGGATCCAGTGAGGGTGACATCAGCTTAAATACTCAACAAAGGCGAGAGAGAACCTGTAGTTACCCTATCCAGAGGTTAGGCATGGCCCCTGGTTGAGGGATGGGGCCACCCACTCATCTCCAAAATTTTAACTCAGAATTGTTGGAGTCTAAAGCAAATACAGGGACAAAGAGTAGAGCAGAGACTGAAGGAAAGGTTATCCAGAGATTGCCCCACCTCTCCATCCCATATGCAGACACCAAACCCAAACATTATTGCTGATGCCAAGAAGTACTTTCTGAAAGGAACCTGATATAGCTGTCTCCTGAGAGATTCTGCCAAAGCCTGACCAATACAGATGCAGATGCATCCAGCCAACCATGTGTGCATAGGGACCCCAGTGGAGGAGTTAGGGGAAGGACTGAAGGAGCTGAAGATGTTTGCAACCTCATAGGAAGAACAACAATGTTAACCAACCAGACCCCTCCAGAGTTCCTAAGGAGTAAACCACCAACCAAAGAGTACACGTGGAGGGACTCATGGCTCCAACTGCATATGTAGCAGAGGATGGCCTTATCTAGCATCAAAAGGAGGGGAGGCCCTTGTTCTTGTGAAGGCTCAAGGCCCCAGGATAAGGAAATGCTAAGGCTGTGAGCTGGGAGTGTGTAGGGAAGTGGGTGAACAGCCTCATAGAAGCAGGGAGGGATGGGATAGGCGGTGTGCAGAGGGAAAACAGGAAAAGGGGGAAACTTTGAGATGGAAATAAATAAAATATCCAAGAAAGAAAGGAAGGAAGGGAGGAAGGAAGGAAGGAAGGAAGGAAGGAAGGAAGGAAGGAAGGAAGGAAGGGAGGGAGGGAGGAAGGAAGGAAGGAAGGAAGGAAGATAGGTAGCTTAAAGAGCCATCCCTACACCTAAGCCTGATTCCCAGCTCTAAATTTGCATCTCTCCTTTTTCCTCTCAGATTCATGAGACTGGTCTGAACATGAGTGGCATGGGGATTATAGGTTGCCTCCATGGATGTGTTACAGGGCTCAGTGGTTTCTGGCTTGTTTTTTCTTCGAATATTTTCCTGGGAAAATCCAAGTGACACCAGGTAAAGACCCACAAGCAGCTGTGATGAATGGTCTTATAGAGAATAACCTATCTGTGAACCTCCTACCACAGCTGACAGCTAAATAGTAGCCCAATAAAATAACTCAAATTAAGATTGTCTTTCTGGGCCACTGTAACTGTGGAAACACGAAATATCTGCTTAGGCTCATATGCTAAAATGCTTGATCTCTTGCTGTGTCTGGCTGTCTTGGGGGGTGGGCCCTTTTTGGAAGAAGTAGCCACAAACCATGCACTTTTGAAAGTTGTATCTGTCTTTTGTGACATACTCAGTTTCTATTCACTCTTCCTAGGTAATCAGCCTTTATTCTCATAGTGTCTTCCTGGCCTGGACTCTTCTGTTAGTAAGTGCAGAATCAATAGAGGAAAGGACTGTGGTCTGAAACTATTGAAATGTGAGCTAACACAAACTTGTCTTCACATTAAGCTGCTTGTATGAGGTGTTTTGACACAGCAACAAGAAAAATATCCAATATAATCAGTGGTGATTTTGTGATACTCAGAGCTATGAACAGATAATAAATGGTTTTCATTTCAAGCTATTAAATTTGGGTGATTTGTAATCACCAGTGACTTATTCATTGTTGTTTTAAGCTAGAATCTAGAACTTCTAGAGCAGTGATTCTCAACGTGTGGGTTAAATGACCCTTTTGCAATGGTCACCTAGGCCATTGGGAAACACATCATTATAAGTCATAACAGTACCAAAATTACACGTATGATGTGTTTAATTTTACAAAATTAATTTTATGGTTAGGGGTTACTATAATATGAGAAATTGTATTCTAGAACTAGTATTATGAAGGTTCTTGTCAGAAGCCATGTAGGAGAGATTAAGGTTAGCAAATAAATTTTCTGGAGATGGCCCAGTGTATGGAAAGGCTGCAATGTGTTAATTCTGAATTGTAGGGCCTTCAGAGATTTCATCCCAGAATTTCTTCTTGCTGCAGATATGCCTTTCCTGTCACTAATACATAGCCTAATTATTCCTGGGCATTAGCCCACTCTATTAGGCAGATATTTTTGCAGATCAATATAAAGATGAACTCTCATGTAGTAAAGCTGTGTAGACACATTAAAGATTTCCTAATTCCTTACAATAATTTTATAGAATTCCTAAAATTTTGCAAGTAATTTCAAGCCCTCTATAGTACGAAAGCTACAAATAGAGCTCTATAAACCTTCATGTGCCACAGGCTAATTGCACTGAGATGAGAAACAGGCTTGAGACAGATGTGTGATCAAGGAAAACTATTCAGTCAGGTCCAAGGATGAAGCCACGGGTATACACTACAATGAAGCAAAGCCATATGAAACCATTGCTTTGAACTTATAATGAGTGTATAGAATGAAACACTGCTTTGAACTATAGACATTCTAAATAACGTCCATTTTATGTAACATTTTATCCTTGAGGTAATTCTTTCTTACATAGAAATTCTTACATACTTTTAGTCTAAAAGCTATAAAAGGCTGAAAGCAATAATATAGTTTGAGTGCAACCATTTCCACCACATCCAAAGTGTGTGTTCCTTTCTGTGTTCATGACTCTCCTTTTTCTCTCTCTTTCTTTGCTTTTCTTTTCTTCCTGATTCACATAGAGTTAACAAACTTTGAACCTCTTACCTGATCAGCAAGAGGCTCCTGAGTTAAAAAACAAAGAGCTAGAATAAGCTAATTCCTTTACTTAATCTCCTGTGGCTCAACAGCAGGTGTTAATCACCAGAAGCCAGCAGGTTCTGATCTTAGAATAGGAAAGAGTTAAAGACAGAAGACTCACCTAAAATAAAGCAGCTTTGCTCCCCTCTCCTACCCCTGACTCGGTATCCCATTGCTGTCTTCTTCAGAGAACTGGCACCTTGGCTAGCGTACAGCAGGTTCTAGAGTTAATGGACTTAGAAAAATTCATGCTCTAGGCCTGCCTGGGTTTTAGTACCAGGAGCAGAGGCACACAAGATGCAGTGATATAGTATTGGCAGGTTATTTCCTGTTAGTGCTCCAGTGTATAAGATGAGAGGGAAGCCTCTCACAGTAAAGTACAGGTTAGTTAATAAAAAAAATTATAAATTCTATCAATACTGTCCTTATATTATGACCAGCTCGTTTTATTTTCCATCTACATTGAATACAATTTTAGGTCTTTTTTCTGAAAACAAGACAGAAACTCATGTTTGGATAAGCATTTTGAGGAATGTAAAAAAATAAAAGATCACTTTTAAACTAGCAAAACCATATTCCGTTTTAAAAATGGAATGCATGTCTCTAAAGGTGACAGCTACATCTTCCTTTGTAAGGCTCTGGAAACACCATGGAAGAGGAAGTACAAAGACTATGTGAGCCCTATGGTCCGAGATGTCAAAAAAAAGACATTTTCCAGATATGTTATAGTCACTACATTCATAAACTCACTACAACTGGTGGTCCCCATGAGTCCTGGACAAGACTGGGCCCTTAATATTTCATCCTGGATGGGTATGGGGCCGATGAAGTCTCAGTCCTCCCTGAAAGACTATCATCAGCTAACTGCAAAGGGAATGTGCCAATGTTTTCAATGATGTAGCCACAGATACGTTCTTCATACTCCAAGCCACTCATGAAATCAACTCTAATTAAGATCAGTGGGTCACACTCAAAGGGAGACATAAAAACACATGGTAGGTGAATTGTAGGAGAGGATCAATCAGGAAATGGGGCACAAGAGATGAGATTGAGCCTGAAAATGGCTAAATTTGTTACATGAATATATGAAGCTATTAAACAATTAAAATTGACCCAATAAAACTTCCACTTGTCATTCATTAAAAGGGGTTTCTTCATTTTGCTTTAAGCAAGCAAGAGCATTCAATATCTTTCTGAAGTTTGTAAAATATTCCATCAATATTTATATTATACTTGTAGAATAATATTTGTAGAATATCATTGGGGGAAGAAGCAATAAAAGCCTTAGATGGACTATCATTGAGGTTTAATTTCTGAGATTCTATTGTTTATTTTATTTTTTGTTTTGTCTGAGTGGAGAAATTTTTATCTAGCACTACAGTTATTCCAAGTACAACATACTGGATTTTTGGGGGGATAATAAGATTGTAAAAAGGATTGCTTCTAAACAGATGGGTACATAATGTATTTTCCTCAGAAGTTATTTAATTGCATATTTCAAAAACATAGAGCTATAATTGGAGATTATCCATTAGAATTTAACAGTATTCATTCTTATCTGTCAATCAAATTCTTCAAAAATCCTTAATGATCTAACAGAATTAAGATGTTGACAAGAACAAAATTCAGGAGAATTATTTACTTTTCATTGGGGCCTTGAGAAATTTGACGTGAAATTTCTATACAACTGTTTCTTACATTAGGATAAAAAACAACATGGTCCAGCCACAAATTTGTCTTATGTCATGCAGTTTATATTGTCTAAAAGCAAACTCAACAATCGTATCTTAGTATAGAAGCATACATATGATAGAAAATATTATGTTGTTTTGAGACTTGAGGAATGAATGTGTCTATCACATGGTCATGGAGCACATGCCTGCCAGCAGGTATGTGATGATCATCTTTCAACTGCCTTTTGTTTCTGGTTGCTTTTCAAGTTCATTTCTTCCTACTCATTACTAGTCTTAAGAGCATGGAAAAATTATGATCATTCATTTTTTTCTTTCTAATGTATAAATTCTAATAAAAATATTCAAGGAAAACAGAGAATAGTTGCCTGAATTTAATGTTAATCTCAATAGTTAATACATTTCTCCGGATCCCAAAAGACAGTCCCCAAGGCAATCATCTTGAACATTGAAATCTTAACCCGTTCAAGTTCTGAAATTGAAACAATGAAAGCCTCAGTAAATCCTGTCTATCCTCCAAAATAGGAGTCCCATAGAAGTTGTTTGTGAGAGGTAGAAGACTTGCCCTGGGTTTCACCCCCAGCACCTTAAAAAAAATCATCCTGAGTGAGGTAACCCAATCACAAAAGAACACACATGGTATTCACTCACTGATTATTGAATTTTAGCCCAGAAGCTTGAAATACCCAAGATTCAACTCCCAAACCACATAAAGGTCATGAGGACCAAGTGGGGGTGCTCCGGTCCTTCTTAGAAGGAGTAACAAAATACTCAAGGGAGCAAATATGGAGACAAAGTGTAGGACAGAAACTGAAGGAGGGGCCGTCTGGAGACCATTCCTCCTGGGTATCCATCTCATGTGCAGTCACCAAAGGTAGAGACTGATGTTGAAGTCAGGAAGTGCGTGATGACAGGAGCCTGATATAACTGTCTCCTTAGAGGTCCACAAGAGTCTGACATATTCAGAGGCAGATGCTCACAGCTAACCATTGAACTGTTCCTGGGGTTCCCAATGGAGGAGTTAGAGTGAAGACAGAAGGAGTTGAAAGGGTTTGTGACCTCATGGGGAGAGCAACAATACCAACCAACCAGAGCCCTCAGGGTCTAAACCACCAGCCTGGGAGCACTTAGGGAGGGACTGATGGCTCCAGCTGGATATGCAAGGGAGGATGGTCCTGTCCAGTATAGGTGGGAGAGGAGATCCTTGGTCCCATGAAGGGTGGGCGCCGTGTGTGGGGGAATTCGAGGGTGGGGAGTTGGGAAAGGGGGTGTAGGTGGGGACACATCCTCATGGAAGCAGGAGGAGGGTGGATGGGATAGGGGGTTCCTGGGTAGGAGGAGGGGGGATGGGGTAAGAGGATAACATCTGAAATGTAAATAAAATAGCCAATAAAAAAAGAAAAAAAAAACAATGGACACTGAGGGAAAAAAAAAAGCAAAGGCCACATAGGAGGTATTGAAAACAGATCTAGGAAAGTGCTTGGCCAACTCATAACAGTGAAAAACCTCTTGTTTTGTTCTATGTAGACACTGAATCCAGCTGATGAGATTTCAGGGATTTCTAATGACTTAAAACAGCAATGGTCCAAATAAGGCAGTAAAGTTATGAAGCAGTTCTAGATTTATTACACTCAGTGTGGACAAACTGAGCCTGAGGCTTTTGTTCTGTCACTGGCATTCTTTTTGCTAGATTCATAGTCTGTAAACAAGAACTGAGGATACAGACTATCAGTACCCAAAGTAACATAGATGTGGCATAAAAAATGGGGAAATTAAGCAGGATGCCGTTACTGCACATCGAAGCACAGAACTCCACAAACAGCAATAGAAGTACTACATCATAAATGTCATCGCTCTCTATAAGGAACGCCATAATCTAGAAGAAGAGAAGCTACTGTTTTAAGTGCATGACATCAAAATGGAGATATGTGGGTCCCCGGTTCTGGAGGGTGTCCTACGATGATCTCCTGGCTCAGGGCAGAGTGAGAGCAGGGAGGGTCTGCTACCATCTCTGCCACTGCCTCTGCCTGCGTCTCCAATGTCCATTGATCTCCGGCCAAGTCTGGTGTGAAAGGTCTTGGCCAAAGGGTACAGAGCTTGAGCAGGGAGGGGAGACTGCCTGCCCACACTGCTGCCTCTGCCCAAGTCTCCGCTACCGCTGCTTGGTCACTCCCAGATGCTGCACCTGTCTCTCAGTGCTGAGCCAGCCGGAAAGTTCAAGGAGAGCAGATCTCTTCCCAAGTGTTACAGCTCTAGTGTTACAGCTCTTGCTTCAGAGACTCTCAGACACCAGGATGATTCTCGAACTCACTTTTACTTCTCCAGAATAGAGCCCTTATATACAGTTTCAGGGTGGGTTAGGGTCTGGCAGCAGATAACGCCTATTGGCTTGGCCTGAGAGCTTGGAGAAACCTCATCTACATGTGGGAGAGCGTGAGGCACTGTTCCTCATGACTGACCTGACGGTCGCAGACCTCTCTTTGGGAGGGGCTGTGGAGGGCTGAAGCTGAATGAAAAGAACCAGGGCCTGGGGGCAAAAGCCAAACACCTGCTGTCCAGATAATGGTCCAGGGTTCAAGACTCGCTCAACCAGGTTCCCAGCTGCTTCTCCCAACCCAGCACCCCACAGAGTTATGAACCTCATTATGAAGGTTGGCTAAGTCCATTGGGATAACTTCATAAAATCCACTATATCTTACTCTTATAATGTGCTTTTCTTATGTGTTGAAAGAATATTTACATTTTTCTACACTGTCTTAACTTGTCAGTATTGTTTCATAGTTTTCTGCTATGTATTTTTTAAATCTTTTTATCATTCCTACTATTTCAAATATGAATTGTCTAAAGCCTCACAGAGTAGTCTAACACATCTGTGTGTTTTCTGCAAATTCAACTCCTCAAAAGTTCATCATCACAGTACTGACCTTGTGTGCAAACACTGTGTCTCAGTTCAATGGAATGTCTTCCAATGGCCTTGTGTATATGAGTGCTTGTAAATGGTTCAGTAGATGTCTTAAGGTCTCAGCCTTTGGGGAAATGTTGGTTGCCTGCTTTGTTTTCTGATCATGTCAAAGACAGAGATATATTGATACTGTATTTCAGATGACCACAGTTACAAAACTGCATGTTGCCGAGCAATCAAGCACATTGATATGTTTATGCATTCTGGTTTTGGACATTTTTTTTTACTAATATAATTTATTTGCTCATAAATGTTTTGTTCATATAACTGTCAGTATTGTTATGTTTTTACTCTTCCAAATATGTATGCTGTCATCACTAAGCTGATTGTCTCAAATGGCCTATGAGGTCTTCTGTCATGATTCAATGTTTCTCGAATGAATTCCTTTAAATGCAAATAAATGTCTTTTGATGAATTTTAAAATTATCTTTGCTAGAGTTCTATTTCAGCAGTTTCATTTTTTGAGGATTTCAAACATTAATGATTTTTTTAAAAAGTTACTTATTTTTATTTTATTTGTATGACTGCTTGGCCTGTGTATACTCTGTGTACCATTAGTGTGCCTGTTGCCTGAGGAGGCCAGAAGGGATTAGCTACCCTGAAAATGGATCTGCCATGTGGGTGCTAGGAATCAAACCCAAGTTCTCTTCATGCTCCTCCTTTCCAGACTCAATATTAAAGATTTTTGCTCTACCATAATCCCACTCATTAGGATGTTGGAATTACATTCTACACTTAGAATTGTAGTACTCAGAATTTTGTCTTTAGAGATTATGGTACAATGTTCCTTGGCTATGGTCCCTCCTTAAGTTGAGGAATATGTGCTTTTTTTATATGTTCTATGACTTCCAATAGATACTTGAAATAGTGACTGGTAAATGTGAGTAAAAGACAGTGCACCTCAGATGTAGAAAAGAGCATTGTTACTTACCAGTAATGGATGCTAATGATGGTTTGTGATGATTGTGATGGAGAGTGATTATGGGCCTCATGGCCATTATGGAACAGGTAGTGTCTGAAAATATAGAAAAAAATGTTGTAAATTTAAGTGTGTTTTGGAGTGGAAGTTTCTGGTTTCTTTGGGAATTCAGTTATGTCAGGTGATGTTTTTCTGGAAGCTGTCCTGTGAAAGGATGTTTTGCTGAAGCAGTTATATGAGATGGCATGTGATGTTTTGCTGGCATGGTTGCTTGAGAGGGCATGCGATATTTGAAGAGTATAAATGGAACCCCATAAACAATGAGAGATCGCTCATGCATTGTGATGGTCTTCACTGGCCATACAATACATCATCAATCTCACTTCTTCCCCAGTCTTCCTTGATCTTCACTTTGTAAAGAGAAATACATCAAAGGACTTCTTGTGGTATTCTGGCTGATCCTGACTGCTTCCGCTGATTCGTGACAATTGGGCAGAGCCTTGTAGTTTCTGCTGGATCAAGCCACTGCCACTGATTTGTGATTGGTGTTTTCTATTGGATTGGACTGCTGGTATCCTGACAACAAAGACTGAAATTGCCCCATAGAACTACTTCCGAACAGGTCCACACCTCCTTTCCCTATTAATCTTCTTTCTCCCATGCTTCCAGTTGGTGGGCTGGAAGGAAGGTTGAAGTGTTCAAGAACACTAAGTAAAGTAAGTTTAGAAAAAAATCTAAGCCTACAGTGTTATAATTGAATAAAATAATATACTGTAGTAGTTCGGAGTATGATTGACCTTGATTGAAATCCTAGTGCTCTTTTCCAGGTAAATGACATTGAATAAATGACACAAGCTCCATCAATTTCGATTTTATCACACACAAATATGGAAAAATAAATAATTAGGTATTACTGTTAAAGAAATAGAAAGATAATATAGAATGTCCATGACTTATTATGGTTCAACTTAAAAATTTGTTAACTTTATGATGATGCAAACATGATGCACATTCAGTAGACACATTTATTCTGAGTTTGGATCTGTCCCCAGGCATATAGCCTGACACAATAGTTTCATGTGATGTTAGGCAGCAGTAGTGAGGTAAAGTTATCAATGAGCCATTGTCAAGGTGAGACAACCAGTGTTCCTCAGTGCAATGTGGTATTAAGTTGTGCTGATCAGTAGCAGAGGTGCTTCAAATACACGGTGATTCATGAGCTTTTCTGCATTCTATATATTTAGCTGGATGTAGCTTTATCACAGGACAAAGAAAATACTTGTTTGTAAAACATGTGGCATGATGTTGGTTCTTAGTAAATATTTTTAAAAAAATAAGCCAGATTTTTATCCCCACCATCATTAATAAATTTTAGTTAGAATTGAGGAAACATATTCATATAATTTTAAGATATATGTCTGGTAAGAATAATACTTTTGTTGGCTGATAAGTGTACACATATATGCAGGCAGATGTTCACAACCATAAATTAGTGAAAAAACCAAGGATATATCAATGAACAAAGACGTTTGAATATCAAAACTATAAAATGCTGATTATATATTATTTATAGATTAATAAAATCAATGTAAAAGTGTGAAATATTAGATACCTGATGAAAATAAGACATTACAAAATTTAAAAAATCAAAATACTTTCTAGTTATGTTGAATGCAAAGAAGACACACTTTCTGTTTATTACGTTGTCCACAACACTTTTGAGCTATTATCTTACAAATTAATTTTTAGAAGAAGAGAGTAACACATATTATGAATAGAAATTATAGTAAAACCTCTGTAGAACCATTTTGTTCTTTGTCAAGAAGTATCATCCTTCCTTGACAGAATGTAAATTTTGCTGTATAATTGTATGTATCCATATAAGATAACTCTTAAAAAATTATTTGCCATAAGTGGAAGATAAAGGACAAAATTTCATATTTAAAATTTTATGTGCTAAGAGGAAATTATAAATATAGCACATAATCAAATGCTTCCATAGCACATTTCCCACTTATAGGTAAAGATATTTTTATTTTATATATATATATATATATATATCTTTTGTATATACATACATAATATATACTAGTATATAAAATAAATATTATATATTGTATTTTATATATTACATGTAAAATGTCAATTTTTTCATAAGTATCAAAAGGATGGATGCATGTCCTCAGTGGAGTAGTAATTACATACCTTGTGTTTTATAGATGCAACATGCAAGAGAATAAATAGTAGAAATTTGAGAGGAATCAATATAGTTTTTGTATAGAATGGCAAGTGTCAAGGGAAGGAGCAAATTAAAAGAAATTTACTAGAGATTTCTTTTATGACAGCTCTTAGTTTTCACCAATGACCAATTCCTAGGGCAGCTCAAGGTTGATAATGCTTTCATTCATAGGAAGAATCCCAGGATAGGATTCCTCCTGGATGTTGTAGCAGCAATTTCCAGCAGTGGTAGTTTGATTTAGTCAATCAACAAATTCTGAAATATTTTCTCTACTTAGAGTCTTTCAAAATACAATTTAGAGTAGAGGCAGATTCCCTTATTGAGCAATCCATAGAGAGTGCTCTCTAACTGTTCTAACAATTTCTATTCTCTAACAATTCTTGTAGTTTAAGGCTCTAAGTTTAAATTTTATCAGTCATGTCTACTCAATGGATATAATCAGAAGTAAAAACCCATGAGTTTATCCAACTTATAAGAAAGCACATAGGCTAATCTGAGTTGGAATCTGCTCATTCAAGTAATCATGTAGACAAAGGGCACGATGCCCAAAAAGTACATATTAACAAGGTAAGAGAGATAAATAATGAGCAAGATTTTGTGTACATTGTTACACACATTGCTTATTGTTATATGTATTTTCATGGCTTTGTATACCTAGATATATATAGCTGATTATAAAATGGCTTGCCTCATTCAGATTTACATTATATGATTGCTCAAAATAGATTGGATAAGATTATAAAATGCAATTTAAGATTACTAATAAAACATGTGTCAGATAAGATGTTTTCAGTGATGTTCCAATGGGCTATCTCTTATGGGAGAAAACCAACCTGCTTATGTGAAGGAAATAATATGTTACCTGCTTTAACAATGTGCGTACATTTAAACCCTGACTGTTTATTGTCAGTAATTTATGATTGCCCACAAATTCTAAAAGCAGATCTTAAAACTTTTTTCTCTTTGGCTTGCTTCCTGTTGTGTGTGACACATTTTTAGGGCCACCTGCAGTTCAGACTTTTCTTGGAAAGATGGAAGGGATTATTGCTCCTGACAACTTGTTTTAATGCATGTTTTAGATTCTGTCTGAAACACAGTAAAGAATAATCATCAATAAATATCTTTGCTTGTTTTGGTGGCTGGGTACACTACATAGGTATTTTCTAAAAACAAAATGTAAAATTGGCCAAGGTTTTGGAGAGAGTGGAAACACTAATTTTTGTTGAAGGTCAGATAGTAAACACTTCAGGTTGTTTGGAGCCTTACAGTTTCCCTGAGGACAATCAACTCTTGTAGAAAAAAGCTGTCATATAAATGATGTGGGTGAATGATTTTGGCTGTTTGGCTAAAACAGGCTGCAGTCCAGGAATGTCTCCTGAATTGGACCTCACAGTCCTTAATTTTCAGGCCTCATGGTTCAAATTGAAAAGAGCAAACCGAAAACTAAAAAATGCCAAAATTCAGGTCGAATTCAGCTTTTAATGCTGACATAGAGGGATGGAAATTTAGACTATTAAAGAGTATCCTATTTCAGTAATATGAATGACTTAATTTTCTTGCAAAATCATTTCAGAATTGATAAAATACACTATCTAGAAAACATAGTAATTGGGTTTTATTATAATGAAAACCTGAAAATGGTAACTGATGATTACTTTTTTAATATACATTTTTCATTAAATTATAATTATGTCATTTTCACCCTTTTCTTGAAGTATATGTTTGAAAATATGATTAACAATGCCACAGCTAAGAAGGAACTTCCATTTCTTAAAAAATAGAGTAAAGAGAAAATGAAGTAGTATGTTTGTGAGCTGATACTTCAGCTTAGAGATTGTGTTTGAGTTCCTGAGTATCTGCATGTATGTGCTGGAAGAACTGAGAACTACTTTACCAACATATTGGATTTAAATACTCAGGAGTGAGCAACATGAAATGTTTCAAAAATACAAATAGATAATAATACATTGGCCACAGAACTCACTACAGTGGATTGTGTGATACCATATGTGGATTTTGCTTTCAGGAGTAAGACAAAATATACATTCATCCCCATCAGCTGCCTATGTTGATAGTAGTGGTTCCAGGCATGTGCCTGTCTCTGCCTTACTAGTGTTTGGACAATAAGCATATACTACCTCATTCAGATTCTTTTTTGTTGGGTCTAGGAATCAAAATCATGCCCTCTGGCTTACAATGCTGAAGTTTACTACCCAAAGCATCTCCCAGCCCCACCACGGGACTTTTGATCTAAAACTGCTTTTCCAAAAGTATGATCTACAGAAAGCCAGTTTGGAGGGACACTATATTGCTAAGATAAAACTTATTAAAAGTACAAGGCACATGTGTCTTTTGAGTATACATTTATTTTGCCATATTAAAGTAATATACACTCAACCCTGGGTCCAATCACTAGCATCATAAAAAATTAATAACTAAATAATAGATAAAATATATATGTACTGACAGGCATGACATATGGGTAGGTGAGTGTATAACTATGTGTTCTTTCAGAAATAATTCATATCTAATAGGCATATTTAATGCATATTATATTAAGATTATTCATTTATATAGCTCTCCTATTAGATGGCAAGTTATACAAAGTCAAAGAAATGTGGTTGATTGACATTTGTAAGTTCAATGCTTAACACCTTGGGCATCATATAATAGATCCTCTAGAGATGCTATTAAATTCTGTAAAAGAAAAATTGAAAATTCAAAAGAAAGTAAAAGAATATTGGTGTGGGAATCAAACTTGTTGGAAAAGGAAGTGAGCAAATCTATTTGGACTAACTCTCCTCTTTTAAAATATATGTGCGTAAATCATCTTCAATTCTTTTCAGAAATTTTTATCCTTACATATTGCCCTCCTTTGTATCTGGAGGGATTAACTTTTAAATATTAGTTAGTGTGGGGTCAGAGTGCCAGGTCTCAGAACAGCTTGCACGAGAAACACTTAGGTTTTACAGTTTATAAGCAATTCTCCAGATTTGCTACATGACTGAATAGCATGAGGATTTAACTTCCTCAGAGGCACAGTGTGTGTGTTCAGGTCATGGATGACTTCAGCGCAGATCAGTAGCAGTTCACATTCCATCAGCAAGAACAAATTGCTTTAGAAATTTTAGAATTAGCTAATGGATAGCTCATCCCTGTTCGGTTTCAGTGGCTTAGATATTCTCTCCATGTATCTCAGACTCATTATGTTTCAAAATTATTTCTTCTCATGCAAATATTTCACCTGTCACTTTAAAGCTATCTGAGTGCCAATCCATTCTCCCGTAACCTCAGATGCTTGACAGAATTCACCTCTGTGCCTTTAGAGTGGAACTTGTACACACTTACCACTCCTCTCCTGTACTCTTATAGAATATAGGGATACTGCATACTTCCAGTCCATGTCCAGCATTTTCTTAACTCATCCCTGCCTATCCCTTGATGTTATTAGATGTTCCTACAATGTTCTTTTACACAATCTTGTAGTTTTCTAAGAATATGTAGATATGTGATTCTGATTCTAATTGTATTAACCTTTACAATAGAGAGTAGGATCCCTGGAGAAATGATTATTACTGGCACAATACTAGCCTCCAATTTTTACTCTCATATATTTTGTGAAGAACAGAATAATTTTTGGATGTTTCTCATGGTCTCCTTAGGGTTCTTTGACTGTTACTAGCTCTTATGTTTTCCAAGCTTCTGGTTATCTATGTTTTTCATACAGTTCATCATAATAAAAAATAAACTCAAAAAACAAACAAACAAACCCAAACCCTCAAGTCCATAAATTCTAGTTTCTGCAGTATGCTCTATTTAAAGTGAACTATCTGCAATCAAAATGTGAGACTGAAAAACTCTCTAGCCAAGTAAATGTTAATATCATTTAGTAAGGAGATGGAATCAAGTAGCATTGACCTCTGTGGAAAGACCTTCAAACTAATCTTGCCATTGAAACCATTGAGCCTTATGAATATTTTAACACTTAATAAATTGTGACATTCTGAAGAGACCAAACTTGTTCATTCATCTTTCTAGCATAGCACATACAAGACAAAGATGGCAACCTATTATGTATTTTGTTTAGATTTTCTTTTCTTTTTTTTTCTTTTTAAAGAGTTTTGGTTGTTTGTGGATTCCCATGAGACCCTTTTGGCAACAAATAAACTAGATGCCACTTAGTCCCAGTACTGGAAGCTTTATTTGGTGACATGAGATGGCCAAGAGAAACTCTGTCTACCCCACTATTTGGAGATTTCATTTAAATTGCCTTTATATATGTCAGTATTTTGGAAGCTTATGTTGCATTAGATTCCCATAATACCCCTCAAATGGCTTCTAAATTTAGCTGTCTCTCCCTAGATTCTCTGCTATGTCTCTCGCTCCCAACTTGATCCTCCTGTCCCAGCCCACCCTCACTCTCCATCCATCCACAAGTATCTATTCTATCTCCCTTTCTTAGGGGTATCTATTTGTGCCCCTGGTCCCTTACTCTATACCTAAGATCTGAGGTTCTATGGATTATAGTTGGTTATCATTGACTTAAGTGCTGACATCAACATATAAACAAATACATCCTCACTTAGTATTTCTAGGTCTGAGTTGCCTCACTTAAGATGATTTTTTTCTAGTTCTATCCATTGATTTGCAAATTTCATAATTTAAAAAACAATAACTGAAAAATACTACATTGTGTAAATTTTGCCAAGATTATAGGTTGCTTTCCACAAATTAACATCAAGGCCCCATTGCTGAAGACAACACCAAAGAAACATTGTACATGGAGAAGTTGAGCTGGCCCCACATAGAGTTTTCACCCTAAGTGTCTCAGGTACAGGAAGGTACTAAGCGTGGCACTAAATGCAAAAAGTAAACACTTGAGCTATAATGATGTTTTACCTGCAAGATATGCATGCATATATATATATGTATATGATGTATATGATGTATAAAATATATATATATGTCTCATGAGAAATCAATGGATATACTGAGAAACTCAAGTAGCTAATAAAATTGTTCCCTTATACTCCCTGAACCACAGGTACTTGTCCCAGTTCCTTCTTGTATCATTTTTTTCTTGCTTTTTACATTCTACTGGACTCTCCCCTGCAGCTCAAATGCTAATTCACACATTCATATATTTTACTACCCTCCAAAATACCTGCAGTTCCATAAAATTTCTCTGTGAAAATCTGGTTCTCTGAGTCTCAAAGTAATGACTCAGAACTGGCTAGTATATAAATATGCGCCATTCATATTCTTGAAATAAAAGCTTTAAATCATTGTCAAAGGGAAATGTTGCTGATTCAAAGCCAAACATTTGACTGCCTACTACAGTTAAGTGTTTTATGCAGCATACACGATAAGAAAAGTTTTCACAGTTGTACAAAGATGTTAGTGCCTCAAAAATTTTATTTAAACTGAAGTTTGGTGGTGTAAGCCTTTAATCTCAGCACATAGGAAGCAGAGGGAGGTGAATTTCTGAACGTTTGAGGTCAACCTAGTGTACAGAGTGAGTTACAGGACATCTAGGACTACTACACAGAGAAACCCTCTCTTCAAAATCTAACGATGATGAAAAAGAAGAGGTGGAGGAGGAGGACAAGGAAGAAGAGTAGAAAGAGGAGGACAAAAGAAGAAAAAAATTTTAAAAAGAAAAAAGAAAGGAAGAAAGAAAAATGATTTCTTTTGATAAAAATGCACCCATAGCAGTTATTGAAGAGATAAAGCACAAAAAGAAAATTTCGAATAGAAAAATGTAGGGTTTAAGCAGAATGTCACAAGTCTGGTCCATTGCATTCCAAACCAGTGAGGGAGCTCAAGATTTCAGAGTTGCATTGCTTTGAACTCAGGTCTGATTTTGCATTTGGATTTTCACTAAATTATGTGACCATGGAAAGCAATTTGACACCTTCAACTAATGAAGAAATGAAGTGTTAATGTAAAAGTTGTCAAGGTGAACAGTTGATGTGGCTATTGCTGAAACAGTCTGTTAAAGACTAGTGCAGGGCCTAGCATTTGTTAGGTGGTCAATTGCCATATGCTTCATGTTCGATGTTATATGGGAAAGACGTTTGAATTTGTTTCTAGAATGGGGTGTTTATTAAAAAATAATTAAAATTGATGAAAGATCATATGAGACATAAGCAGAAGAAAATGCAATTTTATATATATGATGTCTACATACACCTTTCTTAAGCTAGTGTACAGGGAGATGAATTTCCAGTTTTACCTAAAAAATAATGATCTATAAGAAAGCAATGAGACTGTAAAAGTAGTAAAATACATGGAATGGGGAGACTTGAGGGAGTCTTAATCTACCCTTGAACCTCACGTTCCTTCTCTGTAAATAATTAAGTTATTGCTGTTGTCAGCAAGAGTTAAATGTTTCAGATAACTAGGGCTGGAGAAATGGCATGGTTATGAATTCTTAATGCTTTCTAAGGGCCAAACAAATCCAGTGGTTCACAGTCTTTCATAACTCCACCTACAGAGAGACTGTTTTCTGACCTTCACAGAAATCCACACACTCATGAGCATACATATGCAAACACGCACACACACACACACACACACACACACACAAATAAAAATTTTAAAAACTTTTCAAATTTATTTTTAAATAATATTTAAAAAGAAGTTTCAAATGCGTGCAGCTAACCACTGGACTGATCATGGTGTTCCAAATGGAGGAGTTAGAGAGAAGACTGAAGGAGCTGAAGGGGTTTCCAGCCCTACGGGGAAAGCAACAATACCAACCTGAGTGCCCAGGGTCTAAACCACCAGTCTGGGAGCAAATAGGGAGGGACTCATGACTCCAAATGTGTATGTAGGGGAGGATGGCCTTCTGGGACATAGGTGGGAAAGGAGGTCCTTGGTCCTGTGAAGGCTGGATGCCCCAGTGTGGGGGAATTCAAGGGTGGGGAGGTGGGAGTGGGTGGGTGGGTGAGGGCACATCCTCATAGAAGCAGGAGGAGGGGGTATGGGATAGGGGGTTTCTGGGTGGAGGGAAATGGGGGAAGGAGATAACATCTGAAATGTAAATAAAATATTCAATAAAATAAACAATTAGTGAAATTTATTAACTTAATCAACACACGTGTTATTCGATCAATCCATCAATAAGTAGCTAGATCAGGTATTCAGAAAATTTATTTCTGCATTAAATTATGTCTGCCAATGCAGAGAAGGAATGAGTAACCAGGATAAAGTTCTGAAATTTCAACATGTGTGTGTTGAAAATAAATACCTACAAATACCCACTGTCATGATATATAATCATGTATTGTAGGACAGGCGCATATATGAGAGTGATCTCATAAAATTATATGGCAGCAGTAAACTTTCTATTGTCTATTGACATAGCCATTATAGCATGACATCACAATGAATTCTCTTGTTTATGGTGATACTGGTAAAAACAAAACAATTGCATTTCCTGTTGTAAAATTGTACAGCACACACATAATTTTGAACAATGACTAATAGCTGATAATGCCAATAAACTACTACATTATGTGTATAATTCCCTAGGCTATAAACATGCACCGTGTGTTGCTATGAAGTAGGCTGTACTCTGCAGCTTAACCATATACTAAGCTGTACTATATGGCCTAGTTGTGCAGGAAGCTATACCATCTTGTTTTGAGAAAAAGTACTCTATGATATATTTCTACTTTTGAGGCATTTCTCAAAACATGTCTCCATTATTGTTAAATGATAGATTTATTGTAATATAATTACTGAAAGTTAAAGCAAAATTTTTTTTGATGAAATAGGAAACAACAATTTTGACACAGTAGTGAAATAAAATTAGACAATCAATAGAATTTTCAACAAGGCTTTGTACCAAAGAAGAAAGAAAACTGACAATATGCATACTGTATTTTGACTTTTTTATTTTAAAAGGGCACAAATTGTCTCTGTATAGAAATTCAGAGACTCTTCTTACCATAAGCCTCAGGAAGTTATTCAAACCAGAAAAAAATAAACTTGGAAGAGTGAAGCTGACAGGAGTCATTGGTAGAAATAGGAAGAAGTATTAAGCATTATAGTTTCCCTTATAACTAGTAACAGATCAGGAACTCCAAATAGTCTGTGAGAACATAAAGTTCTCCACATGTGAATGTGAACATTTGACTTTAGCATCATTTCCCACCCTGAATCCACACTCCTGTCATGAGTGACAGCCACTGACTCCTCACAGTCCCAGGACTAGTGCCTTCCTTACACAGATCACAGCATTTTTGTAGTCATTTGTTATAATTGTCAAGCTATAAGTTTGAAAACTAAGGCTCCAACCAAAGCTTTTGGATGCCTTCATCCAAAAGTTTTCTAACCTCAAAAAGTAAGTATGAGGTGAGACAAACTTACCCTCATCTAAGAATGAAAGCCTATTTTGGCATTTTGATGTTTATTTGGAGATTGGAGAGAACATCAGGTCTAACCTTGGGTGCATCATACTCTAAAGACTGACAAATTTATGCTCTTAGCTTGTTTATTTATTTATTTATTTATTTAATTGAATGTACGATGGAAGAGGTAAAATGGGAGGGAGGGAGGGAGGGAGGGAGGGAGGGAGAGAGGGAGGGCCATCTTTCCATGCTGGGATGAAAGTCCATGTCATGGGAAGGAAGTCTTTCTCAATGGGCTGGTATGTAGCGGTCGTCTTTGTTTCTGGCTTCCCAATTGATTCCCTAAGGGCAGTCTGAGTACCCTTATAGATTGTCTGGGAATATATCTCTGGTGAAAGTATTCCATGGCCACCATGTGCTCCCTGCTTCGTGTAGTCCTGGAAGGTGCAGATAGAACCAGATGCTGCTGAGCACCTCTTCCAAATGACTAGCTCCTGACTTGCTTGGTGATATCTCTCTTAGCTTGTTTTTAAGGAAGGAAAACAGGAAAAGTCCATGATTCAGCGGCCAAACTCATCAACAGTCTCACTATGAACAGACTAGAAAACATGACTGAAGTAAAAATAAGATGTTGAACTCCTTCTCCCCGGGAACTCTTTAAGAAAAGAACACCCTCATTTTGACATATAAATAAAGTAGCCTTAATTTTGTCTTGTGCATCTTATCTCCAGTACCCATGTAGCTCCAGGATTAGAAACTCTCAAAGACCATCTGCACTGGTAGTGTAATATAATTCCTCATGGAATATTTCAAGGTCTCTCATGGTACTCAGACATGTGAGTGATTTCTAGATTTGAAGAGATTAAATTTCTTATTTTTTTAACAAGGTAAACAATTCATTAGAAACATAGTTATGAAACTCAGAGGATGAGACAAAATACAGAAAACCCAAGTTTGGATAGCTTCTTAGTATGATGACCTTTAACAAAACTCCCTCCTGATGATGTATAAAACAGAAGTTGAGTGTTCTGAGAATTTCATTCTCAGTGGTCCTCAGCTTGTGAGCATGATGGCCACCAATTGTCTCTTAAGGAAAGTAAACAATGAAAACAAGGTAAATTATGACGATGTTCTTCAGGCTCAGCTGTAGCACTGCAGCAACCTCTCACCAAGAGAGCAAACTAACAATGAACTTATGAACCTATGAACCTATGAACCTATGAAGCAACGGGGCAACTGTTCTGATTAAATTGGCTGAACAAGACAAAAACAAAACAAACAAAAAAGAAAAACAAACCTCAACTCACAATACATGAGTTGGATGTTTATTTCTCTTTCCAATAAATTAACAAATATAACAGAATTATAAGTGAGGGAGTAGACTAACAGTAAAATATGTCAACTTACATGTGAACCATTTAAGCCTGATGTAACGTTGGAGTAGTGGGATGTTAGGCACAATGAAATGGCATAGTTTGTCAAAAGTCCTACAGGTTTATACAGTGACGATCAGTGGTGGATGTTAAATTTTCATAGTCTGGCTTTAGACTGAGTAGTTGGCACTCTCTTTCTCCTGTAAGGTATGATTTTGAGAAAATAAGCCAGGCTTATTATTACTGTCCCATAAGTCTATTATGTTGCACATTTTCAGAAATGTGTGATTGACTGATACCATCTCTTGCAGAGCAATATGTTACAGTTTCTCAGTGAAGAACACAGTGAAATAAAAGTCAAGACTTTCAGGTCCCTCTGGTTCCTTGGAAGGTAGACTAAAGGAACAGATACCTCTTTAGTACCAGGAGAACAAAGACTTTGTTGATAAATATGCCCTTTTCTGCTAATGCAGATGGCATTAGAAATAAGAAGTCAAGTCCTTGAAAAGCATAAGAGCTGGCAAAGTCTCAATACTGAACCTGACAGAAGGAAAGAGAAGTATACACTTTTGTGTGGCATTGTGAAGATGTCTTTAGTGTTCTGAAAACACTTGTTAACAGTACTTCTGTAGAGGAACTTGCAGGTGTGAATATGATTATTTAGGTGCAACAGTTCTCCAGTAGAAGGACTCTCAATATTATAGGATCAGGTAGTCAATTTGTGGGAGAGAATTCTGAGGACCATTCTCCAAAGGCGGGAAAGAGTAGGAAAGACGGAAGGAAGGAAGTGATGGGGGAATTTTTAAAAATAGAAAAAGAATAGACAGACAAAAAGGAAGGGAGGTACAATCTGCACAGCTATGGTTCTCCACCCACTCCTTCCTAGTTCAGTGCACTTGCATTCTCTGTGGGCTATGCTAGGCTGGCACAATGCACATATGAAAGTGGCATTCTTATTAAGCAGAGACTAATGGTACTTAAGAAAAATACCTGCTGACAGAAAAACAAAAGAGAAAGTTTGTTACTTATACTAAATTGCTATTTAAATAAAGCGAAAGAAGAACACAACTATCTAGGGCCTCTTATTTTGCAGAAGGAATGGATTGTCACGGTATATTGTACATTTTACATTCTCTTCTGCAAAACTTAAGCCAATGAGTTAGTGAACTCCTTTGTAAAGACATGCCTGACCTTCAGTCCATAAACAACAGGGAATCCCTCCAGAGGCATTGTTGCAGTCTGAAGATTTCTTTAAGGCTAATCTATTTGAGACAGTAGAAGTTTAGATATCTACTCTTTTATTTACCTTACTCCTCAGTAAGCTCCTGAGACCTGCAGAGAGACATTGTTGTACAGAATTCAAAACCCTGGGATAGAGGAGTGAACATAGATGATCTCTACTCTATCTAAGTAAGAGCTGTCATCCTACCCTACTTGAATTTTTACACAAATGAGAAAACTGGGGCACACAAAGGCAAGATAAACAATAGATTAAAGATTTATACGACTAATAGCAGCTTCCTCTGGTGGTTTTATGATGTTATATATGTATGTTGATGTTTACCACCAAGACAGACAACCTGTATTCTATACTTAGAACATGTATGGCGGAAGAAGAGAACCAATTCCCACATGTTGTCCTCAGACTTCCACATGTCCATCATAGCATGTATTTGTCCCCCTCAGACCCCCCAACTGATGTAGGATGTAAAACAGAGGTGAAATCAAATGGGATATTTTAGGACAGGCTGTTTTATAAGGAAGTGGCACAATGGGGATGTGTTCCGTCCTTCAGTGAAACCCATTAAGACAGTAGATGATTTTTTTTCCTGTTAATTTATTTATTTATTCACTTTACACCCTGATCATTGTCCTCCCTCTTCCAGATCCCCATACACACAGTTTCCCCCCCCCCATTTTCCTTCCTTTCTCCTCTGAGAGGGTGGAGGCATTCCCTGGGTATTCCTCCACTCTGGCACACCAAGTCTCTGCAGGGCTAGGCACATTTTCTCTCAGTCAGGTTAGACAAATCAGCCAAATTAAGGGAATGGATCCACAGGCAGGCAACAGATTCAGGAAATGACTGCTTCAGTTGCTGGGGAACTCAAAGGAAGACCAAGCTGCACATTTACTACACATATACGAGGGTCCTAGGTCCAGCCTGTGTATGTTCTGATGGTTAGTGGTTCAGTCTCTAAAAGCCACCAATGTCCAGGTTAGTTCACTCTGTTGGTCTTCCTGTGGAGTTCCTGTTGCCTCCGGGACCCTCATTTCTCCCAGTCAACTCTTCCATAAGACTTCTGGAGCTCTGTCCAATGTTTGGCTATGGAACTCTGCATCGTTTTCAGTCAGCTCCTGGGTAGAGCCTCTCAGAGGAGAAGTAGGCCTCTGTCTGCAAGCATATCAGAGTATTATTAACAGTGTCAAGGATTTGTTCATGCATGTATAGTGTGGGTCTCAAGTTGGGCCAGTTATAGATGGCTATTTTCTCAGTCTCTGCTATATTTTTATCCCTGTATTTCCCGTGGACAAGACAAATTTTGGGTCAAAAGTTTTGTGAGTAGGTTAGTGTGACAAGAGGTAAATTTACCAAAGCTTTAGAAAGTTCCTAAAAATGACTACATTCACAAGACCCCTTCCTCCCTACACTATGTAAATACAAAGACAGCTAAGATTCACTCTCAAACAAGCTAAGATTCAAAGAAGACTCTTAGACTAACCAAGTAGTTCCTTAAAAAGCAGAAAGCAGGCAAGTCGTTTATACAAGTCTCAGACCAACCAAGTCACAAGAAAAAGTTATCTTCCAATTTGTTGAGCTGCCTGTAGGCTGTCCTCTGTGCTCTAGGTTTCTAACTCATGTGAGTGGTCATCCATGTAGGGGTGGGATTTTGTGAAATAGCTGTTTTTGAGCCATTTCTGCTTCTGTAAGTAGCCTCTTATTCATTCCCCTGTAAGTACCACCAATAAAAGTCATTGTGTATGAAGTTGGGGTGCTATCTATATATTGGTCATTAGTTCCCTATTTTGGATGAGTTGATGTTTGTGTACCAGTGATTTGTTTATCAGCACTCAGTTCTCAGTGGGTCTCTTGCACTCTGTACCTTCCCAAGAGCTCTGGATTCATGAATTAAAGACACACACACAGTGGTATTTTTAATATGCCTTACTACCTCAATGGTTGGGCACTTCCTGAACTTGACTGAGGATAGGACACATTCCCCTCCAGCATTTAGTATTTCTGAGCTAACACTTTATAAATCTGTGTTTTATCTTTGCTGCACTGCTTCCTTCTGGGCAGCCCTCCCCTGGAGCCACTTTCTCTTTGTACCTACTTTTCAGACATTTCTCCCTTGTCTCCTTCAGTGTGTGGTCAGTCCTTTGCCCCTCTCATGGCAGAATTCCCCCTTCTCTCCTCTGCGTTTCTTGCCTAGTAGTCCTAAAAGTCACTCCTTTTTCACCCTACCCAACCATTGACTGATGGCTCTTTGTTGATCAATCACAAACTAATTGGTAACAGGGACCTTTCATCATCTGGACATGCAAATTCCCATATGATTTTGGGAGCCAAATTAAGACAAAGCATTAGAACCAATCCCCAACATATTTGTCTACATCCCAAGAATAGTCTCCCTCTCCACCCCCTCTGTCTCTGTCTCTGTGTCTGTGTGTGTGTGCACGCGCTCGTGCACTTGCATATGTATGTGTCTGTCTTTCTGTATCTCTTTCTCTATCTGTCTCATCCTCCTTCTGCCTCTCTCTCTCTCTCTCTCCCTCTCTCTCTCTCTCTCTGATTTCTCTTATACACACATAATAAATAAACTTGAAGAAGAAAATAATTTAATCCTTTAAAAACTGTTACATGACACGTTCCTTGAAATTCTGGAACAAAAAAAAAATCAAGTGATTTTTTTTGAGATTCCCTTGTTTTGGATTATAATTGTCTTTCAAATATAATCATCAAAATATTTTATCATTTATAGTTCACTGTTGTTGGTCATTACTTTTTGTTAATAGTAAGTATGCCTTAACTGTGTAGTAAAAGAAGAAAAACTGTATTCGGACATTGTTATCCTTTATCACAAAAGTAGCACAGTTCAGAGCAAACCTGAGGAGGAGGTTGCAGTGTGAACATTTCCGGGGGTGGGGGGAGGATTTACATATGACTGTCTCAAAAAGCTTTTGCTTAGAGCTAGAGTATTCCAAAGGGAGGCAAGAAGACAGCAATGCCTCTCAGCTGAAAGGCAATCCCTGAGGCAGCAGAAGGCCATTGCCAGGGAGCTTATACAGAAAAATGGAATATCTGAAGGCAGAACGACTATAAGAATCAGAATCTACAGTGAAAGCAGCTCTCTAGATGAAACCCAAGAATGTGGCAGTTTGATACCCTCTACTCTAGACAAGAATGCAACCCCTAACTGCATTCAGTGGATGAGGCTTGAGAGGCATAAGAAATGAGGAAGAAAGCCATATAAATACAAAGTGGGGCAGTATAAGGCATCATAGAAGGTGTGTGTTAGATATGTAACCTTTCCTAAATTATATAACTTCACTGACAGTGTCCTTATTTATAAATGTGACAAATAGCCTCCAATAATTGCATTAATAGGTGGAAAATTACATAATATAATCTGCAATAACCCTGCAGCAAGTGAGGGGATATGTAGGAGATTGAGGCACTGCTGTCATTTTCTTCACTATACAAATTGAGTGCCATGCTGGTCGGTTTCACAAGCCCTCCACAAGGTGATGTTAAATTACAGCAAAAATTACATATTATGTTTTTGGGGAGTGAGGAAAGTCTTATTAGTCTATCAAATGTTAAAATAATCTAATGTAGTCCTATAGCCAGGGCTGCCACCATTGCTTCAGCCGGTGCTGGGGAGCCTTTGTCCCCTCAAAAATTAGTCCCAAAAGTCAAGGTGGACAAGGCCAAGGAGGAGCTGGAAGAGGAGGAAGATGATGAACAAGTTAAGAGCATGTCGGAAAGACTCTGGGGTCTGACAGAGATGTTTCCTGAGAGGGTTTGGTCAGACACAGGAGCCACCTTTGATCTCTCTTTGTGACTCAGAAGATGTACAAATTTTCTAGAGCAGCTCAGCTTTGTGGATTGGGACCATTTCCATCATGATCCTGGTTCTTCCTCTTGTCTTTGAGACACAAAAGTTGCAAATAGAGCAACTACAGCAGCTGCAGCAATGGAAGTTACTTTTAGGGCTGTCAGGAGGAATGCTGGGGCTTTACCCCCACTTCCTGGAAAGATCTACATTGTTACTGGAGTATTTGTCCTGGTGGGAGAACTTTGGAATTAATTTGTGTTTGAAGTGCTGATTGTTTGAACTTCTCCTTCTTTTCCTCCTTTCTTCTCTTCCATCCTTTTCCTCCTCGTCCTCCTCGTCCTCCTTGTCGTCGTTGTTGGCCTCTCCTCCTCCTCCTCCTCCTCCTCCTCCTCCTCCTCCTCCTCCTCCTCCTCCTCTTTCTCCTCGATCTATTTGAACCTGGTGAGAACTTTGTTTCTTATGGAGAGACCCCAGGTGCACCTGTGTCCTTCATTATGCCGCCACCTACTTCCTGCTCTCATTTCGATGCTGGAGTACAGCCATGTGGAGGCTATTCCACTCTATACCATTAGTAAATTGCTCCCAAGGAAGTACTTCTATGCCCATTGTGGGAAAAAATTAAACATCACTGAAGATTAAGGACTATTTTTTAAGGAATGGAAATGTCTAAGACGTGTAAAGAGTTAGCATGTGTTAACATTCCTTCTAGGCTCCGCCTAACAGTTCCCTGGCAACAGCCAGGTTGGCCTAGCTTACTACTATAAAAGGGGCTGTTTTCCCTCTCCTCACTGTCTTATCCTCTCTGATTCTCTTCTCCTTGGCTGACCCCTTTCTTCCTTTCTTCCCTCCCCCCTCTCCCTCCACATATTGCTTGTCTCTCCTCTTTCCCCCTCCCTTTTACTCCCCTCCCACCCCCCCTGTCTTTCTCTGCCTCTACTTCCTTCCCATCCCTTCTCAACTCCCCTTCCCATGCCCAAAATAAACCTTACTCTATACTAAACCAATCATATGGCTGGAACCTTAAGAGGAAGGGATGCCTCAGCATGGGCACCCATCCCACCGCACCATAGCTGGCTCTACAAAACATATCCTGGTTCTTCCCTTTATAAAACACAACAGTGTGGGACTGACAAAATCCATTACAGTGGCCATACAAAACAGTCACCAGGAATCCCTATGAATGCTGGAGAAAAGTGAGGCTGGCTGTAGCTTTAGCCAGCTGGGGACTCTGGACAGGGCAGGCACTCACTTCCTCTGCACATTTTGGCTCTTAGACTGACATGTATATAAAAAAGAAGTCAGCACTTGCTTTTTGTATTTAAATATTAGGAGAACTCCAACTGAAAAAAATTTAATGCAAAAATCTTATAGAACTCACATGCTGACAAGGAGATCTTGAAGACTTTCCCTTCCTAATATGTAAAGTAATGATGGATTTTAATTGCAACACAATTAGAGCTTTTTATATCAAATTAGTTTTCATTGACGGTGTTGGTCTTGGCTGAGAGCATGGAATTTGTGAGCTGAAAGCCTCAAGAGTATATGAACACACTATTGAAGATTTTAATGTAAATTGAAATTCCTGCTTCATTTTCCAATTCTAGAATCAAAGATTAAGGGTAATAAAGCTTTTAAAACTTAACAAAATTAGTTAAATGCATTTCATCACATCAAACCCTCCTTTATCAAAGGTTGCACTTGGCACATATTCACCACTTTAGATAATTATTCACAAGATAATGAGTGCATGGTATTTGTTTGTGCAGTTCATCTACAGTTACGCCTCTTTTACAGAGTTTGTTAACTTTTCTGTACCATATCTATTGTTTATTCTTTCTCATATTTCTGACTACATTAACAGCTAAGGTAACTGTAACTTGATAGCTAGAAAATGCTTTCACAGATGTAATCTGTTGCTTCCTTACCTAAACTCAGTTTCCAACAATTAATGCTTCATGTTTCCTCTTCTTACTATGCCACTGTCCTAACATTGTTTAAGTTCTTATAAATTTGCCCAACTCTAATGAAACATTCCACTATACAGTCCAACTTTTTAATCACAAATTCTTGTTCCTTCTGCTTCACAAAAGGCTCAGGTTAAAAACTGTTCATGTTGTTAACTCATATTGTTATATCTTCTGTAAACTTATAAGCTACAGGAAACCCACTCAGATCTACCTCTCACGGACCAAATAGGCTCCTTCCAGATAAGTACATCTGCCTAGAGTTCCCACTTACTACCTATTCCAGAGGATGGGATTCCTCTGGGTTTCAAATGTACATTTAAGGAAAAAAATTTTCTTTCTCCCAAACACATTTCATCTTATTCTCTACCTTTAATATATATATATTTGGCCATGAGCATGTGAAGAGAAAGGGGAAAGGGAATTGGGAAGGGGCAAGGAGACAGAGCAGGAGCAAGAAAGGAAGAGCAAAAGACCAAGAGGGCAAGACAGCGAAGAGGGGGCAAGCAGGCCCTTTTATAGTGGGTCAGGTCTACCTAGCTGTTGGTATGTAACTGTGGGGTGGAGCCTGTACCCATAAATGTGCCTATCAATTCTCCATCATTAAGTCAACTTGAATACTGAGTCAAAATCTTTACTTTTTTCATGTTAATAAAAACACTTAGAATTTGTACCACCTAAAACAATTGTTTTGGAATGAAGAGTTTGTTCTAGAAAATGCATTCTGTTCTACATCAATAAACTAACAAGTGTTCAAACTTTAGTACATTGTTGAGAGACAGACATCTTGTCAGAATAAATAAGATGATAACATAAAGTCAATAATTAAAATAAGTATGCAAAAATTCATTTTGTATATACTCATACATTAGGTTTTAATTGGAGGTGTAGCTAGATTGGTAGAGCTTACTTATCATGAAGCCCACACAATCCACCAGTACTGCATTAGGCAAGTTTGAAGGAAAGACATGTAATCTCAGTACTCAGAGAAAGAGGCAGGGGAATCAAGAGGTCTAAGTCATCTTCAACTATATATCGAGTTAGAGGCCAGCGTGATCTGATTAGGAACTTGACCTAGTCTATTTGCGTTCTGTAGGCTTCTTTTATGATTATGGGTATCTCATTCCTTAGGTTAGGGAAGTTTTCTTATAATTTTGTTGAAGATATTTATTGGCACTTTAAGTTGGGAATCTTCACTCTCTTCTATACCTATTATCCTTAGGTTTGGTCTTCTCATTGTGTCCTGGATTTCCTGGATGTTTTGTGTTAAGACCTTTTTGCATTTTGTGTTTTCTTTGACAGTTGTGTCAATATTTTCTAAGGTATCTTCTGTACCTGAGATTCTTTCTTCTATCTCTTGTATTCTGTTGGTGATGCTTTTGTCTATGACTCCTGATTTCTTTCTTAGGTTTTCTATCTCCAGGGTAGTCTCCCTTTGTGACTTCTTTATTGTTTCTACTTCCTTTTTTATGTCCTGGATGGTTTTGTTCAATTCCTTTACCTGTTTGTTTGTGGTTTCTTGTAATTCTTTAAGTGATTTTTATGTTTCCTCTTTAAGGGCTTCTACCCGTTTACCTGTGTTCTCCTCAAGTTCTTTGAGAGTGTTATTTATGTCCTTCTTAAAGTCCTCTATCATCATCATTAGAAGTGATTTTAGACTGGTTCTTGCTTTCCTGGTGATATGGGGAGTTCAGGACTTTCTAACATGGGAGAACTAGGTTCTGATGATGGCAAGTACCTTGGGTAGCTGATGCTTACGTTCTTGCACTTGCCTGTCGCCATCTGGATCTCCTTTGTGCTATCTGTGCTTTCCCTGACTGGAGCCTGTCTTTCCTATTATCTAGGTTGTGTCAGAACTCTTTGGGATGGGTTTTGCTGCTGGGGTTAGAGCTGAGGCCCAAGATCTGCTCAGTGCTCAGGTGGAGACAGGAAGGAACCCATGCTAGGGGCCAGGAGTGAATTCCTAGGTCCCAGTGGGTCCCAGTCACTCCCTGTTTGGAGCAAGTGTTGCCACCTCCTTGCCTAAGATACTGCTTGGGGTAGAGCTCCTGGGAGACCCGCTTTCTCTGGGTTCTGAGAGATTGGGTGCAGAGCTGTCTCCTGGGATCTGCTGAGCGCTCGGGCCCAGACCAGAAGGAACCCACGCTCCGGGCCAGGAGTGAATTCCTGGGTCCCAGTGGGTCCCAGTTACCCCCTGTTTGGGGTGGGTGTTGCTGTTTCCTTACCTGAGACGCTGCCTGAGTTAAATCTCCTGGGAGGCCCTCCTCCTCTGGGTTTTCTGTGGTTGGGTACAGAGCTGCCGCCTGTGATCTGCTCTATGCTTGGGCCCAGGGCCCAGACCGGAAGTCCCGAATAGGACCTTGACAAGGGTGTGTGTGTGTGTGTGTGTGTGTGTAAAGAGAGAGAGAGAGAGAGAGAGAGAGAGAGAGAGAGAGAGAGAGAGAAAGGTGATTCTTTAGCTCAAAGAACAAACATGCAAACACTTGTGTTGAAGTGTTCATCAGAATACAAGTAAATAACAAGTAGAGTTTATATTGAGAAACTGATACTTCCTATAAATGTCACAATCCTAGTTTATTTGAGTGATTTTTTCATCTTCATTTTTGTAGTTAATACTATCATGAAAGTCAAATTTTAAAATCCAAGTTATATGTACAGTACAGTTTGGCTTTCCCTTGGAAACAACATTCTTTCCTTAATGACAGGGATACAATAAACTCCTTGGATCTGTTTGTTTTATGCACCTTTCTTTTTTTTTCAAGCATGTTGTTTGTTTATTAATCTTCTGAAGTAGGTTTCCATGTCAAACACTTTACAATTGATTGGTACAGGCTTGATATAAAAGAATTAAGTGAGCTTACTGCTTTTTCTTTCTGTTTTTAATTGGGTATTTTATTTATTTACATTTCAGATGCCATCCTCTTTCCACATTTCCCATCCCTAGAACACCTCATCCCATCCTCCTCCTCCTTTTTGTTTTTATACCATTCTAATTACATGCAAGTATTAAAGTCAGTTCTAGTTTGAGGAATTAGCAATACAATAGATGAAAATAATCAAGGAACAAGCAAGACAATAAACACAAATAGTCAAAGAATAAGGAAGGCAATAAACAAAATTCCTTGAATACTCCTGTGATCACTGTTTCTAAGGGCTTATCAGGATGACCAAAATATCTGATCCAATTTCCTTCTCCTAGCCTAGAGTCATTTTCATGTCTGAAGCCTACTTCCTTGTTCAAGACTAAAATTTAGATTCCTGTCTGGAATTACTTCTTTGTTCTAGCCTAAGATTTAGATTTCTTCCTGAAATTATTTCTTTGTTCTAGCCTAATGTCAGCTTCCTGTCTGAAGCCCACTTCCTTGTTCTTGTCCAATGTCATATTCCTGCCAAGCAGCCCATTTCCTTGTCCTTGGCCATGCCAGATTCTTGCCAAGCAGCCCCAAAAGCTCTCAGCCTCTCCCCCTTTTTTGTTTCATAAACAAGGCTGAGCCTGTCTTAGGTCATAAACAAGCCTGAGCCTGTCTTAGGTCATTCGAACAAGAATTCCTTTCTTACCTGTAATGGAATATGCATTACCTAAAGCAGTGCACTTATGTCTTAGGTTGTTAAGGCTCTGTCCTTGGCTTGCCAGCTTGTTAATGTAATAACTCTGTCTGGGGGTCCATTTTCATGTTCTCAAGCCATGTACTTTGGCTGCCAACATGTTGATGTTGTTAAAGACAAGCTTTAACATGATGGGCAGGAGTAAAACTGTTTCCAGGACAAAAAGGGCTAGCATGATCAAGCTATATATGCTATTCTTGTAGCTTGATCAAAATAGAAATACTGACCTCAGGCCATGGGTAATTTTATCAGCTGTATCTATCACATCAATGCTCAGCAGAGCACCATTCTTTAAATTCATAATCTCACAATGCAAAGATAAGACATCCAAAGAGGTGTTAGAATTATGCCAACTACACTGCAAATGTCTTTAAACTTTTTCCTAATTATAATGACTATCCTTGTAAATTTTAGAAGTAACACAAATCCAATGGTATTAGGCATGACACTTGAGATGACTCCTTACACTTAAACTCTGAACCTCCTTCTAGTAATTTGAATAGGATAAAAAGCATCAATTCATTGTTTCAAACGCTTATCTAAATCTTCTTGTATACTGGACACATTTTTTTTTGCTAAATGATGAAGAAAAGTAGCTGTCTTAACTTCTTGTGTCAAAGCAACCTTTTTATACCCTAAAGTAAACAAATTTCTGTCCTCATTGCTGCTCTCCAGGAAGCAGCTGCTCTTTTCCCACATTGCAAAAGGGGAACCTGAGGCTCTACAAGGCAATCAGAGGCACTAGTTACACAGTAGGGATCAGCACTGGAGATCAGAATTGAATTCCCTGGCTACTAGCTAGTAAGGTGATACAAATCTACATGTTGCTTAACATTTTCATCCTATTACCTAGATGAGGAACTGCAAATTCATGAATTTTTGCCTGTTCCATTTCATCACATATTTTTAGACATTTTCTAGTACCATCGTGGCCAGTACTTCCATGGGCCATATGCTCAGCTAATTGGTGTTTTGGCTTTGACTATATTTCCTTTACTTGATTATCTAAGTCAACAAATCTGTAGATAAAAATGAACATTGTCTTTTGTCTTTCAAGGTGCTTCAGATTTTCCGTTTTCACTTAAAAAAGGTTAAAGAGTTACAAAAATGTGTTTCAAAAGACCTTGGAATTTTTATATACTTATCATGTTTTCCTGAAATATGAATATCATATATAGACATGGGAAATTCCCCAATATCATGAAACTAACATGAATATCATAAAATTACAAAGCTAATTTTGAACTCATTTGCATTCTATCAGTTACAATGCCTTTTGATGTGATTACATTAAAAAGGATTTTTATTGAGTTTTCATGACGCAGCTTACTTGAACCTGTAGGAGCTTTCTAAACCAGTGCAGTTTTTTTTTAATAGTTTGACACCTCAAAGAAGGCTGAGTTGGTAATTTTTGCTCCACTTTTTGTCCTGACTGTTGTTTCTCCATGGATTCTCTCTATTTAGAGTAGAGACTCACAGAGCTTGTTCTGTCAATTTGTGACTTACTGATGAGGTCAAACTTGATGAGCTGGTTCAGAGAGTATAAGCTAAGTTTCTCACTGTTGGCATTTTTCCTTTGGTATGACATCTTCTGAAAATTTATTGTGACTTTGCAAAATATTTGTCACCACATTTTCCCCCACTCATGTTAATGTCTGATGATTTCCTATTTTTACTCTCTGTTCTAATTTGATTTTATGGTGCTATGAGTTTTCCCTCCTCTTTTCAAGTACATGGTTATTACTCACAAGATGACTGACTCATTCATGAAACTCTTGGACCCATGAATTCTTATGTTAGATATGTATGATAAATTACTCTTTTTATTACACATCTTCACATTGTCTCATATTTAGCATTTGCAGATCTAGTGTTTTTTTGTTTTACTTCCATTTTGTTTTGTTTGATTTTTCTCTTTGAAATAACAGCCAAGAATGGATCACAGACTGGCCTGGAACTTGAGACCCTCCTTGGCTCAGTGTGCCAAGTACTAAGAGCCAGGCATGGAAGCATTTTTCATAAACAGACAACAGTTTCTCTTGCAATATGATTTGTGAGTTGTTCTGTAACTGATCCTTTATATTCAGATATCCTTATTCTTTTTCTTTTCATGATTTTAAATATAAAAACAAGATTATTGCATGATAATCTTTCTTAAAATATTTAAGACTTTCTTTCTTTTTTTTAAAAAAACCAAATGCTATATTTTCAACTGCGTAGCTCCCTTTTATACTCTCCACCAATCAGGAACAAAAACAGGAACAAGGAGATATACTCAGCAGCCTATCACCTAAGTTTTGATTTCTCCTTGAGCAGTCTTTTTTTTTTTTGTGGGGGGGGTGCATAGAGACGGGGAGGGCATAGCAGTGCAGATGCAGAGGATGGTGACTCACAATTCACCCTTTTTCTTTTAATTAGAGGCTGAGCAGAGACAGAGACCAGACCCTCAGTGAAAAATGGGGATATTGTAATAACCCCCAGCCCCCTGCCATTATAAAGTGAGGTGGTATGGTCATAACCATCCAGGTGTCTTTTTCCTGAGGAAGGGAACAGTATCAACACCAACCCCTATGCAGCCAGGCATGTCTCTCAGGGAAAGTCCCTTGCAGTCCTGGCTGCAGCTCGGACCTAGGTGAATATTTACGTTTTTTGTAACATGGTCAGCCACACTTGGGCAGAGGGATCCTCTCGACCATGTAAAAGCACCAATCCTCGCACAACAGCTTGAGATTGTACCTGTCATGCCTGAAGGTGGCACAGACACCCAAAAACAAGCATCAGCAAAATTAGGTTAAAAACTGCCAAGGAAATAACTCCAGCCCATTCTTTCACCAGCATTCCCACTTGATGAAACATGCTCAAAATAAATGACCCATCAATAGGATCAACTCTAGTATTATTAACTAATACGATCTTATTAAAGAGTTGCCAAGTAAGATTATAATAAGTAGCATTCCAAGAGCCAGAAATCAACTGATTCAAATACTTAACAGAAGAGGAAGCATTAATAACATGCACGGGTGTAACATACACTTTCACTGAGAAATATTCTCCACATTCAAGTGGCTCTCGGTTATAAAAACAAAAATAAAGACCACAATTATGTCTTTTATTCACAGGAGAAGGCTTATCCTAGTGAGAAAGTTATACTTGTACAAAATTTTTCTTATCATTGTGTTACACTTTAAAACTGCATTTACTTTATAACTCATCATTTCTCTATTACTTTACATTGTTTTTGTTTAACTTATTGCATGTCCTTGTTTATATTTTTCTCATAAATATAAGTCTGCTTGCTATGTATGTCATCTTTTTATTAACATGGTTTTATGATAAACTTAATATCTTATAGGCTAGTCACTCTTTAGCATATCCTTTCCAGGTAGTTTATTTAACTTTACATATGAAATTTAGATTATTTCCTTTAGTTAAAAAATCATGTTTTCATACTGAAATCTTTTCAGCTTCATGCCAGGGATACCTGCTGACATATGGATACTTGAGTTTCCATCTATTTCTAACTACCATATCATTCTGTGTAAGTGCAAGTCTTTTTTAAAAAGTCATTAAAAATTATAACATTGTTTTTCTTATTCAGACAGTGTGTTTTAGTAAGATTATTAAGAAGCCTTTTATACCTTTTTGGATTAGCTCATATAAGATTTTTATATCAAGTTTTGCTTTCTGTTGAAAACTATTTAAGTTTATGTCTTGAGGCTAACAGTATAGAACAGTAGCAGAGAACATTTGTAGTATGTAAGGCCTAGTATTGCATCTCCTTCACCATAAAGTCAATCAACCAATCAACAGTTACATACGATGCATTTACACCTGGAATCCTTCATATGTGCTTCTCACCTCTGACACTGACTTTCGGCACACACATTCCCACCAATATCCAGGAGTAAACCTTGGGATAGTCTTTCTCATTGTCATAGTTCTAACTTATTTTACTTGGTGGCAGTAGAATGGCCAAATACCTCCATTTGATGACTTGAGAAGCAAGGCAACATTGTTACAACCATTTGTAACACACTGAGGAGGATTCCACAAATGCTCTGTTTGTGTCAGAATGGATTAATTTAGTAGGAGTTCTTCGAGTTGTCTTTAATTTTCTGGAGTTTTCAAATACTTTCGCAGAGTCAAACACATTGTTTGTCATTAATCTTTTAATTTCCTCCTGCACTGGTGATGAACCACTCTCCCATTATTTTCTGTTTGTTGATTTCTGCTCTGCATTCAGTCATTTATTAGCTTGCTCATGCAGTCAGTGTTTACATTATTTATTAGTTCATCCATTTTTGTTACTTGTAATTGATTGTATTCAACCCTTATCTTTATTAAATCCATCATCCTCTGACCCCTTAGCTGTTACTTGTTTTACATTCTCTGTTTTCAATTAAAACTCATGATCTTTATCTCCTGGCTTCTTACATGAACAGCTAGCTGAGACAACTGAGAATTTACTGATTACACAATGTGCTTAGACTTTTTTCTTTTAAATTGTTTCACAGAGGATTTTAAAAATGGTGTTAAATATTTAGGATATTTTAATATTTTCAGCTTTATTTTATTCCTGCCCTAGTTCATGATTAGATGATTCTGTCACCACTGCTCCACTAAAACACTGTCTGTGGCTTAAAATTTGGTGAAATTTATGAATATTCTGTGTGCATTTCATTAAAGGGTTCAGCCACTGTTGTTTAGAACAGTATTTAAAATGTATAATTTTAAGATTTTTAAGTGAAATTTCCACTTATTTTGCTTAATCCCAAAACACACTGTGATTGTTTTGAGAGAATATATGGCAGATAATTACATGATTAGCTAGGATAATCAGCCAAAAAATTATTTTTAAAAATTGTTAATCTATTTTTGAAAATTCTATGTATTATGCAATGTATCTTGGTCATATCTATCTCCAATATTTATTATTTTAGATTTGTATTATTTAAAGCAATATTTAAATCTAGATGTTTTGATTATATAACTCCCATCCCTTAAGTGATTTCAGATCCTCTCCTCTTCTCTACTCACTGAACTTTAAGTACTTTCTCATAAAAATCAACAACAATAAAAATCAAAATACAACATAAAAACAAAATGTCAAACATACAAAAAAGAAAAAAGGAAATACAAGATCAACCTATAACCAAATGAAAGCAGACACGACACGCACAAAAACTGTGGAGTTGATTATTTGTTGGTCAGTGATTCCTGTGCCCTGAAGTGGTAAATATACCTAATGTCAGTCCGTTGGAGAAAATTTATAGTCTCTCTCCAAGTAGGTATAAATGACACTTTAGTTACCCTTAACTTAATGTTTACCCTAGTGGCTAGGTAGTCATTCCTTCATTCCTTCTTTAATTCATTCACTCCTTAAAAATATAACTAAACAAAATATAACATGAAACATAAATTATCACATCCAAATTGTACAGGAAAGTCAACAGAAGGAAAGTTCCTAAGACACAAAAGTCAGAGACTCACTAATTCACATACTTAGGAATGACATGAAAACACTAAATAGGAGACCATACTATAAATGCAGAGGACCTGGTGGAGGCCATAGCAGAACCAGTGCATGCTGCCTAAATCTTTGCAAGTTCACATGAGCTTTACTTCTGCTCAGTTAGAGGACTTTGTTTCCTTGGTGTCCTCCATCCTCTCTGGTTCTTATATTCTTTGTGACTCCTCCTCCTCCTCCTCCACCTCCTCCTCATCCTCCTCCTCCTCCACCCCCGCTCGCCCTCTTCGTCTTCTTCTTCTTCTTCTTCTTCTTCTTCTTCTTCTTCTTCTTCCTCTCCCTGAGCTCTGAGGGAAGGGATTTAATGGAGACATCCCATTTAAGGGTCTTAGGTCTCTTACTGTCTGAGTAATATCTGTCTGTTGTTCTCTGGATTTGTTCCCATCTGCTGCAGGAAGAACTTTCTTTGACCATAGTTCAACAAGGCACTGATCCGAGTGTAACAGAATCCCAGGAGACATTTTATCACTACATTTCTTTTTCCCTTTCCTTTCCTTTACTTTCCTTTACTTTCCTTTACTTTCCTCTCCTCTCCTCTCCTCTCCTCTCCTCTCCTCTCCTCTCCTCTC
>NW_021620528.1:1975690-1981562 GCF_004785775.1 Grammomys surdaster | reverse complement strand
TCCTCTCCTCTCCTCTCCTCTCCTCTCCTCTCCTCTCCTCTCCTCTCCTCTCCTCTCCTCTCCTCCCCTCCCCTCCCCTCCCCTCCCCTCCCCTCCCCTTCCCTTCCTTTCTTTTCCTTCCCTTTCCTTTCCTGCCCTCCGCTTTCCTTTTCTTTTTTAAAAATAGTAGTTTTTGCTTTTGCCCTATGTTCTTGTGCTATCTATCAATTCTCAGATTCTTGGTCACCCAAGCAGTATATCTAATCTTTTGTATTCAGTTTGTAAAGCTTAAGTTTTCCTCAGTTTGAGTTTTCTTTATTGATTCTGTTTCTTCTTTCAGGTCTTGAACAGTTTTATTTTCTTCTGCTATTTGTGTTTTCACAGATGTATATATTTCATATTCATAAAGCCCATTTTAAGGTCATTTACTTGTGCTCCAAATATATTGAAATATTTAAGGCTTGCTGTAGTGGGTTTGCTGGGCTTTATTGGAGACATACTATCTTAGCTGGTTTTGATCTTGCTTTTACGCTGATGTCTAGGCATCTGGGATTGGGAAGGCTGTAATTCCTGGTGCTAATATTTGATCTTATTTTTGCTGTTGGGGGTGTTTTATTCTTTAATTTCTGTTTTCTCCCTTGTCCTTAGGATAGTGATGTGGCTTTGTGCTGCCTGTAGGAAAATTTTCTTGAGTCTTGATAGGTGTGACCACAGGTTCTATGGCAGGAGTAGCCTGTTTGTTCCCAGGGAGTTCCAAGTTTAAGATTTTATATCTTTATCTTTTTTCCTTTCACTCACTCAAGTATGTATGCATATATATCATAATTTTTAAAATAAAATCCTTTTATATTATTTCACTTAAATAGGTTGGATTGATTCCACAGTTAATTGTTGTTTTGGTTGCTTTTCAATAGTTTGTTATTACAAACATGCAGTCAGGGGATATTTCTGCACATGTGGATATATGTGCTTTAAGGTCACGCTGTATATGCATATATATCCAAACTGGCAATTTCATTGTACAAACTCATTTCGCTTAAAAAGGACTGCTTCTCTAGATGCTCATTTCAAAGTTATATCATTTAGAATATCATTCCCTAGTTTCATCTTGTCTCAAAAACACATTACAAAATTTGTTTATACTGCTTCAATTTTAATAACAATTTTATTGTCATTTTCATTGATATAATTGTTAGGACATATTAGTTATGCAAATTTATGGGAAACAATCACTTCTTAAGGCCTTGATCAGGTCAGCTTTCTTTCTGCCCTCTCTTTCCTTTCCCCTGTCCACTTCCATCTGAACATTTTTTCTTATGTTATTTTATGTATATTTGTTTGCTTGCATATATGTATGTCTTGTGCGTGTGGAGGTTAAAAGAAGGCATCGGATCCTCTGGTACTGGAGTTATAAATGGTTGTGAGCTACAATGTAGGCTCTGGGAATTGAACCAGTGTCCACTTGAAAATAAGCCAGTGTATTACTCAGCTTACCCTTTACATTTTAGGGATGCCATTTTATTATTTTCAACCCAATTGTTCTGTTCTACTTCTATCTGTGACAGCAAGCATATTCATATCTTTCATAGTTTGATTTATTTTATTTAACATGATATTTTCCATTTCCACTGATTTTCTGAACTCTTGATCTTCCTGTTTTTGTTTTCTAATAGCCAGGATTAGAAGCATGCCCGCTCCATGCCCAGTTTATTAATTCTGTTTCCTTTGCCTTCCTTGGCTCATCAGTTAAAATTAAAGACAGAAAGATCAAGAAAGAACAAGGAACAACAGGAAGATCAAGAGTTTGAGGCCAGAATTACAGTGCAAGACCCTATCTCAGAAACCAACAGACAAGTAGAACAGACAGTCTTTCCAAGAAACAAAGTCTGGTGAGGTTGTGAAGAGAAGGTAAATACTACTAGTGGAAAAGAAATGTAATGCAAGAACTGTGAAAATGGAGTCAGAACAATGATAAAGCTCACATAAGCATGGCTGTTAGCAGAGTATTTACATCAAGGGTACTTCTTTGCAAACTCAAAAGACCACATTGAATCAGTTCCATCTAAATGCACTAATTTGTCAATACAAACAGTTAATTTTTCTGCTCTTGCCATTATTATCATTATAGAGTTCCCTTCTTCTTTGATCTACTCTGTTTTGTGGGTTCACTGTACATTACTATAATTACAAAGATAAACTACAATAAAATGTCTGGTTGTAAAGCTAGAGCTTAGAAATATACATGAGCATTCAGTTTTGCAGTGCTCTCTGTACCTCATTCACACCAATGCTCACTCCACAGGATAACTTTCTGTATAAACTGGGGTCAGCTCTGGCACTGCTTGCCTTAAATATCTCTGTGGGATAGAGTTGCCTTTGGCACAAGAGGATTATAAAGAATTCATGATGAGTAAACTACTACACAGGAGAGAGTTTGTTACCCTCAATTCCCAATGTCTCTGTTGGCTTACAGACAATTCCTCTAGGCGCCTCCCAACAGCAACCTAGCAACATCTTGTTTGCCTCATTACCTGCCACCATTTTCTCTCTCTCTCTCTCTCTCTCTCTCTCTCTCTCTCTCTCTCTCTCCATATATTTCTGAGTGGACAGGCTCTCTTCTATTTCTTTCTGTTTTTCTCTGTTCTCCCCCAACCCCTGTTCTTGGCCTTTAACCCATTCTCCAAGACCTCACTCTCTTCCCACACAATAAACTTCCCTTACATCAGGTCTGTTGCAATGTGTGATTTCTCATGAGGACATATGGGCATTTTCCTACCCTGACACATTATACTTCATAACAGTCTCCAAGTAGTTTAAACATAATCTTTATAGTTTACCTTAACTTCACAAATTCACAGAATTTGTCTGCCAGCTCCCAAACAAGACAGGTAGTCATTGCTCAGACAAAAGCAGAAGATTACAAGTCAGCTACTCTTAAAATTCCTTATTCAGATCTACAGAGCATCCTAGGAAGAATAGCTTTCACCAGCGATGAAAGGACCACACATTAAATTTCAGCAATTTGGTACACTGCGGGTAATAAATATATTTAAGACATTCTAGGATGTGTGCAGTACTGTGCAAAATTTACTGTTTATATATATCAAGTACCACAGACTAGTTTCAGAGACTACCAGGTATCACTTGTTATCAGAGACTGCCAGCAAAATAATTTGGAAAAATGGTGAAGAAAAGAAATGTATTGGGTCTGAGTTAAACTATCAAAGAAAGCAAGAGATGGCTTTGTCACAGAGTATTTAAGTACAGGTTTTATTACTAAACCACTCACAGAATAGGGTCTTGATCCAGAGGAACTAAATTCACCTTATCCCAGGCCTCAGAAGAAGACTGGGGACATATAGGGAGAATGAGGTGTAGATGTCCCCATAGAAACCAGCAAGAATCCTCCTTTTCAGGTTATTGCCTCTAGAAAAGATTCCCTCCCCTCTCCTCCCCTCCATTCCTTCCCTTCCCCTTCCCTTCCCCTTTCCTTCCCCTTCCCCTTCCCCTTCCCCTTCCCCTTCCCCTTCCCCTTCCCCTTCCCCTTCCCCTTCCCCTACCCTACCCTACCCTACCCTACCCTACCCTACCCTACCCTACCTTACCTTACCTTACCTTACCTTACCTTACCTTACCTTTTTCACCTTTTTCACCGTAAAATGCCTACTCATTTGAAGCATGGGTACCAACTCTGATTCCTTGGAGCCAGAGCTAAAGAAAAACAAAACCCAATAGACTTTGAAGTACTTATTAAAGGAATATCCTTGTCCGTGAAAACAGACAAGAACAGCAGGAAGATCTAAATGAAGATATGGTTTCAAGAAGTCTGGACTAGAGTGAGTGAGTCCTCTGAGTCTGCTGTCCAGATCTGATGTATGAGATTTGTATTTACATTTCTCTACTTGTGATTATGGGTTGTCTCTATTTAATCCCCAGCAGGATCAAACATACAGGCTGAGGAAGATTCTCCACCTAAAGGGAAAATAAATGAACCCAAAGCAAAAAATATTTAGAGCAGCTGGGGATATTTGAATGACACAGGCCTAGGACTCTGGCCAGAACACCCATAATTCATGCTTCCCATTCCCTATCACCTCTGTGATGCTGTGAGAAGCAGATAAGAGGGAAAAAGTACTGCAAAGAGGGAAAGAACAATTTCAAACTTGGACCAGTTTTACTCCCTTATTATTGTTGCATGAAGATTTTCAAAGTTAGTTACTAAGATAATTTCTTAGATATCAAGAATTATTTTTCACAGGTTAGAATATTTTTTGTATGTTTTAGAAGAATGATACCTTCTCAATTAATATCTGTGACCTAATCAATCGTTGCTTTTGTAGAATGTAGGTATATTATATATTTACTGACAACTAAAAAGAAATAATTCATTCACTGCCATTTTGAAGAAATGAAACATTGAGTTTTTACCAGATCTCTCAAAGCAGTTACTGGTAAATTTGAACCATGATGGAATGGGACAAAAATAATTCCAATTTCACTGGGCAGTATGCCTTCATAAAGACAGACCTGAGGCTCTTTACTAAGGGGAAATGGATGGTCTTCACTAAGTACTCATTGGCTGATAAAAACAAAATTTATTTGAATTTCCCTGGAGCCTGTCCTGAAGTTTCATAATGATGTTACCTGCTGAGAAGTTCAGAGAAATGGTTCAATATGCACATACAAAGTACCCCACCCCCCCACACACATTTTCAAGAAAATCTTTACAAGATTGATAAATCTTTTCTTTGGGTAATAAAGGAGTAATAGTGGAAAGCAAAGACACAGCTGACTTTTGTCACTGTGCCCACAGGACAAAGCTCATATTCTCAGCACAAGCATAACTTGAATCATGCGATGACAGGGAGCAATCTCACGAGTGGGATCAACAGCTGTTACTCTTTTCAATTAGCAGTTTCTGAAGCTGATTCCGAATGAGACACTCTTCACTTTTCACACCAGTTAACAGTTAACGGATACCAGGGGCAGTTGTCTTTGTTATGGACACATGTACAACACTTTGTTTGCAGAGAACTGCAACATCCGCTCACCTGAAAGGAGAAAAGAAAGGGCTGCATAGCCAGTTTTTAACATGGATTCCAACTTTATGAGATGAGATACCTTCTTAAGTATGAGGCTGAGCACTTTCAGACCACCTCTCTCCATCCATATTCCATGAAAAACACAGAAATCAGCTCAGTCTGTTCTCTCTGCCTTACACCTTCTCTTCTCATACTGTGCAGACCAGAAGGGACGGGACTTCTATTGATTTCAAAGAGCTTTGTCTTGAAATCAAAGGGCAAACATGAGTAATTTTAAAACAAGTTCTGCTTTTAAAAGTATAGAAATGAGTAAGAAACAGCAGCAGGACTAGACTGGGTAAGGAGAACACTCAAGGAAGATGCAGTGATCCTTTGTTTATGTTGCCTATGTTTATGTCTGATCGAAAGCAAAATATAACAAGGTGAGTCTGAAAAAAATTCCAAGTATTAAAAGAGGTGCCATAATACTAATTTGTTTTATATCCTTTAACCATTTTCTCTCACTCTCCATTCCTGGCGTGAGTGTGCCTAGATAAATCCAAAATGGAAGAAGTTGGACAGATGCCTGTCTAAACTAGAGTAAGCATATGCTTTTGCATAGACATTCTACTTGCAGCAATTTTACTCTGCATTTTAGATATGTGCAAAGAGAAATGTTACTATGTGTGATGTGTTTATAAAAAGATAAAGAGATAAAAAGAATATGTTCTCTGGCTGTGAAGGACCAGTCACACACTGGTATAGCATTGAATAGTGAATAGAGTTTATTCAGGGCATGGGGAGGGGAGCCAGGAGGGCAGGAGAGAGAGAGAGAGAGAGAGAGAGAGAGAGAGAGAGAGAGAGAGAGAGAG
>NW_021620528.1:1780134-1975680 GCF_004785775.1 Grammomys surdaster | reverse complement strand
GAGAGAGAGAGAGAGAGAGAGAGAGAGAGAGAGAGAGAGAGAGAGAGGAGGCCGGCCATGACCACATAGAGAGGGGGAAGGGAAGGGGGAGGGACAAGGAGACACAGATAAGCTAAAGGCAAGAGATCAAGAGATCAAGAGAGAGAGAGAGGAGGGGGCAAGCAGCCTCCTTTATAGTGGGCCAGGCCTACCGGGATATTGCCAGGTAACTGTGGGGAGGAGCATACCTGGCTGTTGCCAGGTAACTGTGGAGGTGGAGTTTAGACAGAATACTAACAATATGCATGGCATCATTTTAATAAAGGATGATATAGTATAAATGGGCAATCATTTTCACAAATTACAGTAGGCTGGCCTATACAACACAAAGCTTTGTAGCCATAGAAAAAGGCATAGCTTTTTAAAGTACAAACAGCCATTCGTTAACACTTTATAGAATTCTTTTAAAAACTTGAATTTTATAACAGGACATGAACCAAGAGGAACTTAACCTCTCTGTGTATCACTTTCATCCTACATAGCTGAAGTTGACAGCATTGTTTCTCCTAATATTACTCTGAGGATTGCTTGAGTAAAAGTTTTTAAAACTCAAAAATTAGAGAGGTGAGGAAAGCATCATATCCCCAGGACTTGGAGTTACAAGCATGTGTGAATTCCCTCATAAGGGTGCTAAGAACAGAACTCTGGTACTTACTCTACAAGGGAAGTAAGTGCTTAATCCACAACTGACACCTAGCTGAATGGTATGTTGGTTATTGTTATTCTTGAGACAAATTTGCTATGTGGAAGAGAAGCTGTCAAAACACTCTATGTGCTTCTTTTCCTAGGAAGTGGGAAATTTGTGTGCTTATTTTGTTTACTCTTGTGTATAACACTTTTAAGACAGTTAATCAAAACCCATCCTCCTTGACTGTTTCTAAGAGGAGAACTCAGATGAATGTGTTTTGCTTCTTATTTCCAATTGAGTTTTTTGGGTTTAGACCATCTACCTCCCATGATTTTAGTTCTTTTAAGTCTGCCAATGTTGTTCTATGGTTCAGAACTTAATCTTTCTTGTAATGTTTCTTGTGGACACTTTAAAAAGGCTAATTTTGTGAATATTAGTCAATATTTAATTAATATTAATTAGACAATTTTGATCAAAAGTATAGCTAGTTTTACTTTAATCATATGCTGGTTTTCTCATTAAAATTTTTCTGTTTGTGAAGACAAGTGTTTACCTCTTAGCTAATGTGTTTATGTCTTTTAAATGTCACTTATTAGGATTGAAGTCGTCTTTTATTTTTGGCTTCTGTTTTTTCCACCAGCCTACAGGGTAACACTCATCCATGTCTTTTATTTCTTCACCTAAACTCCTTGTTACCTCAAGGTATTACATGGTGCATGGACATCATCATTTTATCAAAAAATATTAAGTATAGTAAATGCACTTTGGTATGCTGTAAAAATGCCATATAGGTTAAGAAGGCTTGCCTGACTTTGAGTTTGCAGCACCCACACTGGGCAGCTCACAACTTCCTATAACCACAGCTCCAATAGATGGATGTGATTCCATACTCTGGCCTCTGCCAAGACCTGCATGTACAAGAGGATTTGCAGAATGTGTATGTGTGTATGTATGTATGTGTAGATACATAAACAGATCTTCAATATCCTTTACCATTCAAATATAATTTAGAAAGTCAGGACAAGTATACTGTGCTTCTCCTTGATTTCCTCATCATGCTCCTACCTCCAAATTCACCAAAGATGCATGGGGTCTTAAGCACCATGTCATTCTTCAGACCCCAGGTCTTCAGCTGGACCGCCTTCTTAGAATTTTCTAATTTGGTTTATAGTTCTTCTTCTTTTTTTAATGTCTAGGGTTTTTTAAATCAGATACAAATAAAATTATGCTACACATACATATTCTTAAAATCAGACATTCTATATCATATTTTTAAAATATCTTCTTTGATCTACTTCTTATAATATTAATTCTTGAGTGATTATATGCATGGTGTATTTTGAATAGGGAAGATTTTACACTATATTGTACAACTACCTCTCCTAATTAAAAGGAAACCTAATGGCATACATATATATGGACTATAGACTCAGCACACTCACTCAGCTCCTTACAATTATCATATTCATTTTAGGTAGACGATTACATTTTATACTAATAAAGACTATTTTATCTCATCCTAACCAAGCAACCTTTCATTTTCTTTTTTTTAAAAAAAACTGAACTGAAATGGAAAACTATCAATGAGCATTATAATATCATAATGTTACAATTTCTTGTGATTTAATCAGTGTGTTAATTCTCCTGTCTGCATCCCCACAGCAATTGGCAGGCAGCTGGCATTATCAGATGATATTTAATCATGTGCACTGAATTTCATTTTAAATTCTAATACAGAAGAGAGGACTTTTGACTTCTCCACTGTCACCTGAAGGAAGTGCTACTTTATCATGTGACAATCAATTCAATGCAATGGGATGTTCATAAATATACCTGATCAGGATATGGCTTCAGTAACAGTAGCTGTTCCAATGCCTAGTCAGGGTTAGAGTGAAACATTATGGAATTGCCCACATCTGGAAGACAACCCAGTAACTAGTAGAATTTATGCTACCTGTCCACTCTTGTGGTCTTATCTTTAGCACAGCTATGCTATTGTTGCTATTTTTATGCTGGAAATAATCATAAAACAGGGGCAGAGAGAACTGTATTAAAAAATGCTTAGAAAATAGTGGCTAACATTTGTTCATTTAGGTCCATTGCAATGGAAATCTGAGCATAGCAATTCAATCAAAAGGAGTCTAGATGTGATTTGCATGACCTGTGCCTTACTCATGATTTAATTGTAAGATTTACAGAAGTAAAAGATTGTGTTATAAAGAGATAAAAAAGCAATTAGAACAGAAGGGTTAATGGAGAGGGGGTTGAGAGTAGGGTAATAGAAGAAGTGAGAGGATAATTAATTCTAAAGCCCTTTTCAAATGCCATATGGAAAACTGTATTATTGTAGAAGCTTTATATATAGGTATAGAGATAGATAGATAGATAGATAGATAGATAGATAGATAGATAGATAGATGATAGATAGATAGATAGGTAGGTAGACATGCACATTGTCTGTGTGTGTGTGTGTGTGTGTGTGTGTTTTAAATGAAGTGCTCACATAGTGGAGAAGAAAAAAACAGATAGACATCATATACTTATAAATAAAACATTCATTAGATAATCATTGGCTTTACTACTATTATTTTACCAAATTCGCACAGCAATAAAATGACTCCTAATTACTTATTTCTATGCCTATAGAGTGTATCACTTAACCCTTGTCAAAGAAGATTCATGTTGCAATTTATGGTATTTAACAGAGATTTACAATGAAACAATGTTCAGAGAGTAAGAGACTTTGTAGATTTGACCCCTAAATGGTATGTCTTTATCACACCCCTTCCCTAAGGGCTCAAGGATGAAGACAGAAGTAGAAAGATGGTAAGAGCCAGAGGTGGTTAATGACTCCATATAATGTGTCCTCCAGACACATCAGGAATAATTCATATAAGAACTCAGGGAGACCATCCCATTATAGAATAGATAATTGTATATTTGCATTTTTTTAACCATCATTAACCTTCAAAAACTTTAACACTTTCTGATAGTTAGGGAATGCAAGAAGCTCACTAAATATCATATAGTAATGCAACTTACACCAAAGCTTGGCTTCTGATAGTCAAGAATTATTTTCAATATTAAAGTGTCACAGGATATCTCATGAATCACACAGACTAATAAAATTGTGTGTGTGTCTAAGTTACATCCACTTCCAGAGTCAAAAATGTGAATGATGAGTAGAAAAAAAAAAGCATTCTATTTCCCATTTGTTCTGTAGAAGTTTATTGCCTTTTTAATGGTGTTTAAAGTTTTTGACATAGAAACTCCAAGAGCTGAGTGGCCAACTCCCTCTAAACAGCATTAGACACATTTACTACAAAACTTTCTATTACTCACATAATCAGTCTTGGTGATAAAACCACAGCTAGTGACTCATATCTGTGTGTTACTTCATGTAGTGCATTTGTGAGCGTTGAAACACAGACAGCATCTTCTTTCTAGTCTAAAGTGATTAACATTCCAAGGAAGGGCACTGAGAAGTTGCAGGTTGAGACCAGAGGCTCATAAAAGCTCTTGAGCTTCACCTTGCAGATATCCCCACATCTTGCACAGCGTCTAGCTGAGACATGGCACAATGGCTAACATAAACCATGTTAAAATCCCATTACTACTTAAAGATTCCATAATTTCCAGCCAAAAAATAGAAAAGAACCTATGAATCCATGGGTAAGAAATAAAGATAAAGGCTGGACAAAATACATGGCAGTTAGCCCGATGAGGAAGTATAGTGGTTCTTAATGTCAAACACAAGATTCAAACAAAAAAAATAAGAAAGGTGATCTACTCTGGCCATCTAATTGCATAGAATCAAGCACACATAATGATGAGAGCTGTCTGGGCCTTCTTCTCATAGTGTATGCAGTTAGTTGGCTTTCTATCTTCTCAAATCATCAGAAAGATGGGCATTTAGAAAGGTAAGGAACATGCAAAATATAGCAAAATATTTCTCTCATTTGTGAAAAAAAATCAGTGGGCATTTTCTGTTAGGAAATTAACACAGACTGTCACTGTTAGTTATTAATATCCAGAGTTCCCCTTAGGGAGTCTATCTACTCTAGATTAAACCCAAACACATACATTTTTGTTGTTTGTTGTTGATGTTGTTATTATTTTGGAGCTTTATTTACTTATTGCACTGATTCTGTTGGTGGAAACGGTTCTAATTCATATGTAAGAACATCCCTGTCTCTAGTGTGATTTAAATAGTCTGAGGTTAATAATGTTGGAAATGTATATATGTCAGTAGCTACTCTCTAAACAGTTATTTTCCAAATAAAAGACACAGAGAACTTTCACATTTGCAACAAGCCTTACAGCACTAGAGCTGGGCAGATATCAACCTTCTGAGTTATTTTGTCTGTTTCCTTGCCAAAATTCCTGATATATTACTTGCCATATGTTCCATTTATGCTGTTTCTGCTTCATTAGGCCAGCTCTCATGGCCATATGTTCACGATCCATTACTCTACGGCAACCTTTTACTTTGTCCTCCTCTTCTCTTCCTCTTGGTCCCTACCTGATACCCCAAGATTGGGAACTGAAGCTCTGCCTACCTCACTGCTACCCAGCTACAGGCTGTGAGCAACTTTTTTTTTTTAACTAGTCAAGGATAATTGGGGGGAAAGGTTTACACAACAAAGGCCAGTATATATGAGAATCTTGGGGCAACCAGATCTTGGTTACAGAATTTAGTATCTGAATACAACACAACAGACAAAATGGCAACACCTGCCACCCCAAAACTGCTAGATTGTCAACGGCTCTCTGAATATCAAGAGTTTAAGAATTCAGAACACATCACATTAACTTCCCTATCAGAATCCTATTCATTTGACAGTTTAGTATAAGTGAAGATTATGTTTGTGAAAGGGCCTTCTTCCTATGTCTAGTGAGGACTGCTGTTGGTTTGTGAGCATTTTCTTTTCCTTTAGCCACAATATTTGTTCAAAGAAGGATAAACCTTACTTTTCGGATACATTGAGCTCATTACTTGCCATTAGTTAAAGAAAACCTATATTTTTATTTTATCATCTTATTTTGTTTCCGTTTTATTTGCAAGTGGCTGTAACCAGCAACGTGGCAGTAACTTTGTCTTAATATCATTGTCTTCTTACACTGAGCTGCCATCTCCACGAAAGGTCAGTACTACCAAGGCCTAAGACTGACACTTGGAAGATACTTATTTCCCTCTTAGTTTATGGATTTATTATCCAGACCTAATAATTCCTAAGTCATGCTCTTTATTACCTATAGAAAAACTTTTCTCCAGGAAGCCTTCTATGATTGCTTGTTTCTTTGTTTTTTCTTTAGTTAATTATTTTATTCATTTGCATGCCAAATGTTGCTCCCCTCCAGGTCCCCACTCCCAGAGTCCTTCACCTCATCCCCTCTCCCCTTCACCTCTGAGAGGGGGCTTTCCCCCCTCTGGGGGGACATCCTCCTTCACTGGGGCTTCAAGTTTAGGTGAACAAGACCTCAAAAATAAGATATAAGAGGGATGATGATCTGTTTCTTGGTAAATACAAAATGCCATCATCTAAGCATAGGAAAAAACTTGCTACTGAAGACTGGTTTCCTTAAATTTTGTTAATCAATGATGAAGGAATTATTGCTTTAGGGTTATGATGAACATATGGAGAGAAAAATAAATGGGAAATGTTTAGTTAGGTATGAGATTCAAATGAAAAATGTATAATCAATGATCCTGTAATTTCTTTTTGTGTAATAATTTTAATCTGCTTTTAAGTAATATAATTTTAGAATGTTTTTAGAAAATGTATAAATTGTGGCTATGAGTCAATCTTTTTCTTGCATAGAAGACTTTGTAAGATGGAACAAAAAGGCTAAGAGGAAAAATAATATTGTTGGAGCCAATTTGTTAGAGTTTGCTCCATATACCAAATGTGAATATGTTATATATGTATATACACATATACATATATACATATATGTGTATATGTGTAAAATGGTTGGAACTTGATTGTTGGAGCTTTTCCCCATCCATCCAATATGTATATGTGTATATATATCCACAGACACACACATACACACACATATAAATACATATTTAGTGCAATATGTACATATGTATACACATGTATATGTATATATGTGTATACATATATGTGTATGTGTGTATAAATGTATAGATATGAAGTGTTTTGGATCCTGCTCATTAAAGTTTGTTCCATCCACCAAATATGTGTACATATGAATATAAAATTGTTGGAGCCTCTTCTTTGGAGCTTTGCTCAATTCATCTAATATCTGTCTGTCTGCTTGTCTGTCTCTCTGTTTGTCTGTCTATCTGTGTATGTTTGAAGTTATTGGAGCTTGCCTTGCTTCACCCACCCACTGTGTTTTGTGTGTATGTGTGTGTGTGTGTATGTGTTGGTATGATTCCCCCCTTTGATCTCTTCACTTCTCTGCAGCTTCCAAAGTATTTAAAGAATTCAGAGAGTATCTTGACAGTCACAGGGAGTATTGGCTTCATTGAGTCAAGCTTTATGCCCTCAGAGAAACAGTCTGTTGAGTAATCAGTCCCCACCCCACAGTCAGTCTCCTAAGTTTATGTGTAGTGTCACAGGTGGCCTTTGAAAAGTTACTTCTGTCATATGTTTCTCTTCACAATTGAAAGGTAACTAAGACCCTCATTTCTTTCCAATCGTCTCTATCCCCTACATCTACAACCATATCTGTACTAGTGTGTTTGGGTCCTTCTGCTCAGTCTCTCAGAGCTCCAGATTTATCTTAATCTTAGAATCCTCAGGATTGCAGAAACTTTCCTAGTTATCATTTTCAATATTAAAATCAGGACCAGCAGAGTCCAAAACAGAGAAAATAACCTACTAAGAATCTATTGGATGTCTACAAAATATTGGGGAAAAAAAAAACCCCGTGTCTGACTCAGTACTGCCTGTCTGGATCTAGGTCAATTATACTGACTTGAATTCAGAATAATACTTTGGCGCTTTATTACAATAACTTTGCTTACAATTCTAAATTTTTCTTATAGTTATACAAAGATAATTCATCCGTATAAAGTTTCTGTTAAAATGTGAAATTATTTCTGATATGATCCTTTAATCTGAATTTGCAGGTGATATTCTTGTACAGTATCCTGTGAATCTTACTGTAATCTCAAAAGCAATGCAGTAACCTCAGCCCAGCTCATTTAAGATTGAAAAAAATTTACTATTACTCACTCCGGTGCATGCAAAATGGCCTGCATGTATTTCTGGAATTCTTTCAGTTTGTTCTCATAAAATGGTTTCTTTTTTCTTTTTCTTTTTTTTTTTTCTTTTTTTCTTTTTTGGTAAGTTCTGGCATCAAGTGTCCACAGAGCATCCTTGAGCAAATTGAGACAGTTGGTCAAAATTGTCAAAGTTGGCTGATTTTGAGATCCAGCTGCATTTTTTCTTACATATTTAGCATCTTTTCAAGGTATCAATGGCCTCAAAACACATGACAGCCAGCTCTGCTAAAAGAACTTTCAGGGATGAATTACCTATTAGACAATCAGCAAATTTAATTTAGCAATCATTCCTAGGCAATCCATACCTCCCCAAAATTAATACAATGATAATTTACAATTCTATTATCACCAATAACTAGATGTATCAAATGCGATGCCTCCTTCTTTTAGCTCATTTCTTATTTTCTCTGATTTTTAAAGAATTAAAGTATCTCATCCTCTGTAATAACAGCCATTGCAGGCATCTGAAAGTAATGACTCAACCATCTGTAACTGAAATCATTCAGAGGGCTGTTTGGATAAAAAGAATAACATAAAACCAAATGCAAATTTGGTTGGATCAGAGGCAATATATTTTGCTAGTTAACAGTTTGTTTAGGGTGTTTTAGGTTCCTCTTAGCAATATTCATTTTTGACTAAAACTTTCTCTGTAAATGCCATATAAAGACGGAAAGCATTAAAATTACAGAAGGAAATTGCATGTATTCATTGGATATATTTTTACCTAAAATAGGGAGTTAGTACTTGTCTAAATATTCTGTTCTTTTTTTAATGGTTATTTTATTTATTTACATTTCAAATGTTATCTCCTTTCCTGGTTTCCCCTCCACAAATCCATAATCCAATCCACCTTCAAACCTGCTTCTGTGAGGGTGTTCCCCCACCCTCCCCCTAACTCCCGCCTCACCACAGTAGCATTCCCCTAAGCTGGGGCAGCGATCTTTCACAGTACCTAGGGCCTCCTCTCCCGTTGATGACAGATAAGGCAATCCTGTGCTTCATGTGCAGGTAGAGCCATGGGTCCCTCCAGGTGTATACTCTTTGGTTGGTGGTTTCGTATTTGGGAGTCGGGAGATCTGGTTGGTTGATATTACTGTTCTTCTAAAGGGGTTTCAAACCCCTTCAGCTTCTTCAGTCTGTCCCCTAACTCCTCCATTGGGGACCCCTGCTCAGTCCGATGGTTGACTGCAAGCGTCCGCATTTATATAGGTCAGGCTTTCACAGAGTCTCTCAGAAGACAGCTATATCAGGCTTTTGTCAGCAAGCACTTCTTGGTATCAGCAATAATGTCTGGGTTTAGTGGCTGCATATGGCATGGGTCTCCACGTGAAGCAGTCTATGAATGGCCTTTCCATCAGTCTCTGCTCCACACTTTGTATTTCCTTTAGACAGGAGCAATTCTGGGTTAATAGTTTTGAGATGGGTCTCTTCTTAATCAAGAGAAAGAAAATGGTGGAATGGGTTCTCAATTTCTAATGAGTAAAATTCAACAGGTTTAGTTTTATTTTCAAAGACATCTAGAAATTGCCTGAATATTATATCCCTAGTCCTCTATAATCTACCTGAAATAGTCTTAATTTCCATTTGGTAGGCCAATGGAGCTCCTCAGATATAGCTAGCATACTACCTACACATAGTAGGCATACAATTAATATACAGTGAATAAAATAGATAATGGAGAAATAAAAGGCATTATAATTTTACTCAGGATTTCCTTTCTGTGCAGGTGCTTCATACATGTATTTTACTGTCTTCTGTTGACTTACATATCTAATTTAGGAATTTTACAAATTTGACTAATCCTACCTAATCCTTGGTGGTTATCTTGCAAGTCCTGAAACTACAGTATAATGGACCCTAGATACTCTCTTGTTTTTTCCCACAGGTCCTTCATGTTGTTATATAATAATGGAATTGTGGTATCTTTTCTTGTTTTATAACCAGTGTGTTCATTTCATTGATAATCTTCAACTTAATGTCAATTATGAAACAACATAAGAGTTAATGAACCCAGGCACTGAGAAACTGTTCATTAAGTCTGATAATCAAGATGGTAACCAGATGACAGATAAATCAGGAGTTCATGCATATGTCATGGATATGCTGGAAGGAATGGTGATTCATGTTTCATAGATGTCTGAAGAAGACAACAAGGGATGCTATCGTGCTTCTGAGAAAAGAGGTGATTAAAAACTTATGGATTGTTTATTTCTGTAATTTAAAAATATGGTTGATATCCATTACTGAGTGATAAGAGGGGACTATTATATAATGTTCCTTTCCATGTTTCAGGTTATGTGTTTTTATTCAATAATATAGCTACCCTTCTAGCTTTTCAATCTTTTTCAGGGAATGCTGGACTCAAAATTTAAGTTCTGTATTCCAGAATTTGCCCAAAGTAAATCACCAGCGTTAGTCATCCTACATCCAGTTAAGACTATCACTCCTCTGCTCCCTCCTAACACCATCATGACCCAAACAGGATTTCTTCTTGCCCAAAAAACAATATTCTGGAAACTTACACTTGTTTACTTCTTTTTTTCATCTATTCTGTTCCACAAACAAGATTTCTGTTTAAGTGTATAATAGTTTCAGCATGAATCAGTAAAGAATTTGATTAAACACCAGCATTGACATCTATGTTAATGACATATCTAAAATTATAATAGTCTTCAAAAGACCATTAAGCCAAGTAAATGTCTGTATGGTAAAATTTCTAGTCTTAGGAACTTACAGTTCAAGAAATTTTATAGAATATAAAGGATGAATGTGTGTGTGTGTGTGTGTGTGTGTTTGCACATGAGAGACATACTAATAGGGTCACAAATATTTCTCTTGTGGTTAGCAATTTATAAAGAATGAATAATAGTAAAAACTTAGAAACCTGAAGAAAACTAAACTAATAATTACTAATAATTAGATAACAGTTTTAATTGAACTTTCAGTAAATGGATCTTTGGAGGTATGAAATAAGGTTTGCCATTGTGTGCACATCTATAAAGAATATAATTTCACTATACTTCATGAAGCTAGATGAGCATATTTTAATAATATTGTAGATAAAGTTACTTGGGAGTCCGAATGCCAGACTATGCCACTTCTATTTTTTCTTTACCTCTGATCTGTCTTAATATACACTAAGAATGGGAAAATCTTTCTTAGTAATGGTATTTTTAAAAGAAATCAAATATGTTTATCTTAGCACCATACCAGTCTTCTGTCATATGATTTGTTCTTGAAGATATAAAACAATATAGTTTAATCTAGTGGATTTCCTGCAACTTTGGATGAATAAATAAATGGCAGTCCATTCAAGGGTCATTACTATCCATCTTAGCAATGAGAGCTAGTGCTGGACGGTTAGATTTTGAGAACAGATGCTCTGAAAGGAGCTGTTCATGTCAAGGGCTGATAACAATACCACACTGGCTAACTGAACTGCAAACACTTGTTACAGATAGAGATAAACAGTCAATGTTCTTCAACAGCAAGTTTATTTCTCTCATAGTGCCCTCTCCTCTGGGAAGCTCTGAGAAACTGAGGTGAAAGGTCATTGCTGCTTAACCCTTGAATTTCATCACAGAACTTCTCCAAAGAATTTCACTTTGTCTTCTGTATGGAGAAATCTTTTGTTGACATTTACTACAATTCAAATGGTATTGCTACTGACAATCAAAGCAGATACTAGGCAGAGAGGTAAGATGGGGTCTTTAGGGCCATTTCTGTGCTAGTTGCTCATCTCCATTTCATTAATTATGGGCCACCTATTAGACATTAGAGGAGGAAAGCTGGGAGGTGGGAACACTTGAAGGCTTCTGATTTTTTGGCCAAGCAAACTTCTACTCTAATTGCCAGGGATGTCATGATGAATCTTATCAGCTATAAGTTAGTACTGACAGCACCTCAAGACTTTCTGAAAAGATTATAGCACAGTGCACAGAAGTAGAAAGCTGAGAGGTAGAGACCAATTAGAAGCAAATAATTCAAAACTGAATTAAAAGATTCAGAAATTGTGAATTAGAAATAGGAATGAGTTATTCTCTTATGTAGAAACAGTATCTAGAACAAAACCACATTGATCCTGTTCTGTACTGTTTAACCCTTCAATTTATCCTCCATTTCCTCTTTAATTTTCTTCTAACAGAAAGATCACTGGTGTACTAGCTTCAGGTATAGGAAGTCAATGTATAGACACTGGGACAGCTGCAGACATGACTCCTTACAGACTACAGCAGCCTGCCCCACATAGAGAAGTAGATGAAGAGCAAGTATTGGTTCATATGAAGATGAGTAAAAGAACAAACTTAGTTGATACGTCCTACAGGATTATCAAGAAAAACAACTGGTCCAATAAAAACACATAATATATACACCATGTTTTTGTTCATTTAGCAAAATAATTTCCTGTAAATTTTCAATGTAGGGAAGTCATAGATGGCTTTTTTGATTTTTCAACATTATGCAGCATGAATAAATATTCCTGAAAAACTACCAGCTCTTCACAAAACAATTCATTTTTAAAATTAATTAGTATTACTGGCTTTGTATAATGAATGCAAGTGCTTTATAATGTTCAAACAAAGACTATTTAGTCTCTACAATATTCTGATATAGCCTTGTGGGGATATTACTATATTTTTATTCCACAGATCTATAGGAAGATTCAAGGGCTCATTGTTTAGAGCTCTGTTGTCGGGGTTGGCAGTTCCTTTTATATAATAGGGTATTAACTTAGCATATTAATGTTCCGTTCATAGATTTTACCTCTCTATCCATTTTATTTATATTCCCAAATGTCTACTCCAGGTTATAATTATGTCCCTAAATCTCAGGTTCATAATGCATGCCAATTGCTTCATTGTAAATCAAATCTACAAAAGCCAGTTTTATTTAAAGAGAGTTATTGTGGCTTGAAAACACTTTTCGGAGAGTTTCCAGGCTGCATAAGGCATAACAGTAATGACTGGTTTTAAGAGTCTTTAAATTGTTCTTCTATGAATTAAGTAGTTGTTAACATACTGAGAGAGGGAAAGAGATAGAATATGTATGAATGAGTGAGTGAATGAATGAATGAGGAAGAATAACAAGTCAGAAGGATTCCAGAAACTCTTGAATTAGCTTGATTGAATTAAGACAAAGCAAAGCAATAAGTCGACTATTGAAAGAGCTGAAGCAAGGATTATGCATATTAAAAAAATAATAAATGTTGGTGATCTTGGCTTAAGTGGGTTTTCCTTGTTTATTCTACAAATACATACTATAAAAACCAGTATCTGTTCTTTTGGTTCCCCTTTAGCATTTTCAGCTGTAATATATCATACAAACACTTGTAATATTCAAATTACAAATAGATGCCAACAGAGTACCCATTCTTTCAGCTGGATGCATGGTTCCCTGAGCTCTGATTGTCAGTGAGATTCTAGCCTGCAAGACACCCATATAGAGATTAGTGAATGTTCATGTCCATGTCAGCCAGTTCTATCTGTCTATTATCTATCTATATATCTATGTATCTATCTATCTATCTATGTATCTGTCTATCTATGTATCTATGTATCTATCTATCTATCTAATCTGTCTATCTATCTAATCTGTCTATTTATCTAATCTCTCTATCTATCTATCTACTCACCTACTCACCCTTATAGATTCTGCTTGTATTTAGTAATAAACAATATAGTAAGGAACATAAAGATAATCCCAACTCCCTATCATCAGTTTCTTGCAAGTCATGTGATATGAATATGACCCAAATACTTTGGGATAGCTTGAGAGGAATGAATGTATTACCTAACACATAAATATTCATGAAGGACAAGACATTTGAACTGATCCTTTTTTGAAATTTTTCTATATAGAGATATGGGTACAGTAGCTACAATGCTAACAGTATGTTGGAAATCTCCAGGTTGCAGAGTATTTAGAAAATTAGGATGTTGCATGGGACATTTATTGTGTGAAACACTGTGTCTTATGATATAATGGAAGCAAACTACTCTTGAATCTGGTGAAGTTTGACTTTATAGAAAACTGAGCACATCCCATGATTGATTAACATATCTTTAATAAATACATTGTTAGAAATTTCAGATATTTCTAGATTGTTGCATGAAATGGTCCTCAAGTTTAATCTATCTTCCATTCCTGTATTGTTTCAGACTACTAGAATTTGCCCTGGATAACTGTAAGCAGCTTTCAATTTTACTACTAATTGAGCTTCCACCTCAGTGTATTCTAACAACTCAGCAACATGGAATCTGCTAGACATCAAACCTAAAAGAATCCTGTGACAATACATTTGCATAGTCTTCAGTCACTAAGCATGAATTTGTTAGAAAACCAACAGAAAACTAATGAACTATTTTTAGAGGATAAAAATGAGTGTTTGACAGATAATAGCATTCTCCATTGGGCCTTATTAGGAATACAGTAGAAGCCACACCAACCTGAATAATTCTTTGGCTTAGAGTCATTACAGAATGGCAGTTAAGCTAGAAAACTAAAAAGATTCTTGGTGGGGAATGGGTTAGCTACTGAAGGAATGAAAGCATAGCATGCCCATGGCATCAGTGTAGGAAACAGATGAAGACTGTTTTAAAGAAAGAAAGGAACAATACAGAAGAAATTATATTTTTCTTTGCAGATTTATTTCTGGACAGTTCAACCTTTATCCTTTAATTTGAACTACAAAACTGTTGCCATGTCTGTGTTATAGTTTAACCTCTGAAAATAACAGATTTGTCCTTGGTTCTCCACAAAAATTAGCGAACTCTTTAAACTCATTTACTCACTCAATCCTGAAATACACATCTGCAGGCTAATTACAAGAAGAGATTAAATGTTCTTTTTAAATATGCAGTATTGCATATTTATTCAAAGAAATTCCCTCAAGTGCCTTTACCTGTGGGAAATGCAATGAAAATCAACCTCCTGGTGCTACTCAGCAACCACGGGCCAATTTTCAGAGTTGAACAGTTGAGTGCCCTATCAAAACAGGAGGTATTTGACTTGGCTTGAATTCTAATACCATATATGTGTGAAGCCTATGTTTTAGAGAGTGCTTTGCTGGTATGAGAAGCTTGAGTGAATTCTGCTTCTTTTCCTACTGAACAAAATGCTATGGAGATAGGAGAGTGCTCAGGATAATAGGATGATGTGAGGTCCAAGCTCTGATGCCAGGAAAAGAAACGAGTTGCCAGAGGCTAGGAAGTTGCAGAAAATGTGAATTGTCAAATGTAGATAAGACATATTTTATTCACTCTGGGAAAGGCTACCACACAGAGGCCACAAATAAGTTGGCTTAACCACACATAGACCCTCACAAAGGCTGCATAGAGTAAGCATACATGGCTATAGACTGAGACACACAAAGAGGCTGGTGAAAATGAAGGTAAATGCTCATGACTGTGACCCCACATGAAAGTGGTATTTTGAGGTAAAGAAGAGCATGTTACAGTACAGGTTACATTGCTGTTTACCATTAGGTTCACTGGACATCTGACATCAGCTATTTTGCTTTGTGTCAGAGTTTCTGGATGGGCCTCAGCATAAAATGGCGCACCACACCTATTCATGTGTCCATCATTGTACATATTGGGCCATGACAGATATCCCTATCTCAGTCTTGTTGTCTGAGTACCATAATCTGCCCCTTGCAGCACTTTGTTCCTGTCAGATGGTCACTGGGAGTAGCTTTGATTGGCATCAAACACCTACATGGTACCTTGTGATGTGGAGAAAGAGTTTCTACATCTGTTAGTTTATTCATATATATTGTAAGGATTATTAAAACTTCTTTGAAATATTATTTTAGTACTTAACAGGTTTATCCATGCAAACTGTTAGCACAGAAACAGTCATGAAGAAAGCATTTAGAAATGCACATTTAGATTATGTAGTTAAATTCCTCAAACTTACAGGTATGGGCAGAAAAATTCTCTAATAGAAATTCGCCTGAAACTAAGTATCCCAAACCTATCCAGCAACACTTGAATGCCACGTCTTTGGGAGCAGTGGTATCTGGGATCAGCTCATGTGCCTATAAAATCCCTGAATTGTGAATTTCACCCTGTGAGTTTCTCAGACAAATGGTCTCTAGCACATTTTCAGATGAGGCTGATGTTTGCACAAGGACTACATTTGGGGAATCACTAAAGAGAACAATATAGTACAGAGAGTAGTTAAAAGAGTTATTTCAAATGTGTTGATGTTAAAGATTAAGCCAATCAATGGTTTAAGGAAAAGATGAGAGGAACTTAATGATTCATGGGAGCACAGAGACAGGTGTAAATGATGAATGTTGAGATGTCTAGAGTCCTAGACAATCATTGGTGCAGGTCACTTGGATCAAGTAATCCAGAGTCGCCGAAGGTTTGAGAGATAATTCTTTGCTTGGCTTTAGATATCAGAAATATGAGTGGTCCCAGTATTGTAAAACTTTAGACTGTTAACCTATCATATAACATTTTAGATCTTTTAAGTCTGTGGTTGATATACAATTTTGACATAAAGAAATGAATGATACTGCATGGGAGCTGTAAAGTAGCATAAAAATAAGATCACCAACAATTTTAGTAGGGAGCACGGAGAATAAAAATAATAAAAGAGAAGAGGGAATGTTTTTTTGAAAGAATAATTGGGGAGAAGCAACAGATGAGAGAGAAAGAATTACAGGAAGCAGCAGAACCTGCTCCTTAGACTTTAAGGAAACACTTAGAAGAATAATGGAATGGAAGCCACCTAATAAATTATGTGTCTTTTAAAAGAGAGTATGGTAATTAGCTAAAGCACTTAATGACTAAAAGAAATTAGATAGAAAAAGCTAATTTACCACTCTCCTGGTTAGTTTTTGTCACTTGATGCAACCAAGAGTTACTTGGAAAAAAAGTCTGAACTGAAGAACTACTCATGGACGATTAGCCTGTTTGTCAATCTAAGAGATTGTCTTGACTGTAGATTGATATGGGAGAGAGGTCCCAGCGCATGTTGTAGTGCCATCCCCAGGCAGATAGCCTTGGTTATATAAATTAACTAAGCAGGATTCAGAGAGAGCAAGCCACTAGGCAGTGTTCTCCTTGGCCTCTCCTTCGGTTCAAATTTAAATACCTGGTCTTACTTTCCTCATTGATGAAGTCTGACTTGGATTTATGAGAAGAAATAAATCCTTTCCTCTCCAAGTTGATTTTGGTCATGAATTTTAAAACAAAATCCAACAGTCACATTCTCTTTATCTACTAAACATTGCTTCCTGGATGGCCTTATTGGGCATAGATGGGAGAGGATGTCCTTGGTCCTGTGAAGGCTGGATGCCCCAGTGTGGAGGTGGGAGTGGGTGGTTGGTTGGGGGCACATCCTCATAGAAACAGGAGGAGGGAGGATTGGATAGGGGGTTGCTGGTTGGGGGGAATGGGGAAAGGGGATGACATGTGAAATGTAAATAAAATATCCAATAAAATAAATAATAATAAAAAACAAACAAAATACAACAGTCATGTGCTCTTTATCTACCAAACATTGCTTCCTAGATGTTTTTCATATAACGAGTTCCTGAACCTTTCAGTTTGAATTGATCTAAAATTAAAATGATCCCCGGGAAAATTGAATATCACAGATTACTTAAGCTGGCCATGCCCTGAAACCTACTGGTTAGAACCCCTGAAATCCTTAGTTACCTTTCTTTTTCTATCACATTGAACATTCAACTTCCGGTGTTTTTCATATCAATACTGTCTCCCCAACAGTTACCATACATATCTTTATCCTTTTTCCGGTGCTTCTAATTTAGTTAAGACTTAAGGGTCTCTTGGAGGTGTACCGTTCCCTATCAGGCTAAACTTTGTCCCAGTCAAGTCTTTCTAATCTGTCAGTAGTAACCTGTCTAGGGCAATCTTTTCAAAAAGGTAATCTACTCTTTCTATGTGGACTCCTGCTCAGAAACCACTGAACTTGGAAAAGTACCAAAGGTTCATGTTGACATAAAAGAACCTCCTCCCACTTCTGCTTTCCCTGTGACCTCTCCCATTAGAAACTAAAAGCTGAGATTTATAGTAATCACCAGGGGTAAAAACTCCAATAAATTCTCCACATGCATTATAATTTTACATATATAACATGTTTCATCATACCTTATTTCTGCCTTTCCAAATCAGCAACCAAGTTAGGATCTCAGACTCTCCAGAACATAGGTCTACACAAAAGAGACAAAGCACCTAAGATTCAGAAGAGTCTTAGACCTAGAAGATTCATTTTTTATTCAACTTCATGGAATGCATATTTTAGCAATTTGGAGGTTATATTAATGATTGCATGCCCTGGGTCCAATCCACAGCAAATATTATTTAATATAATAGACAAGTTGGATGAAAACTGAAAAAGAATATATACTTTGTATTTTCAGGATACATTTCAACATTAAGTTCTGGCGGACAGCAATTTTAATCCCTGATTAAAAGGCAAACCAGGTAATTTAGGTGACACCAAGAACATATGGATTTTATATGTTTTATTTAATTTTCTGCAAGTTTTTAAGTTTTTCTGATTGATTGAAGATAGTCTGTATAATTATAAAGTATATGGATATATCTTAAATATATAATACAGTGGACTTAACGGTTCCCTTCCACATCTGACTTTGGTTGTTAAGCCTTTAAAAATGAAGACTTAAGTGAAGCATTAAGTGGCTTTGTCTTTCTTCAATGATTTCTTTGATGATTTACATTTTCATATAAATTTTAGAATGTGCTAGGCAATGTCTACAGAGAATATTCTGTGAAGATTTTTAATTCGAGTTTTACTTAATTTAAAATTGTTTTGAAAATAAGTGAAGCTATTAGGGGCACTTCACTTATAAATATGCAGTCCGTTACTATTGTTAACTTTTCCTTAATTTCTCTGCATAATGTATTATAACATTCAATTTCTTTAAAGATATTTTCTAGGCTTATCTGTGATTATCTGTGAGGTTTTAGAATGTTATCATGGTTTTAATTTTCTCAGAAGATGTTTATTCACAGTCTATGAAAGCACAGTTTGATTGTTACATAGTTTTGTTTTTTTTTGTACTAACTACTCTCATTAGTTTTAATAGTTTTAATGATACTTTCTCTTTTAGATCCTTAATTTTTTTTTTTACAAACACAGATAATTTTCACCTATTCCTTTTGGATTTGAATTCCTTCAATATATCTTTTCTTCCTTATTGAATTAGTTGCTACCTTTAGTACAAGCTTACCTGAATGTAATGACAATGGGCATTGCTCTCTTATTGATCTTGCAAAATCTTTCAGTTTTTCATCATGTGCCCTTAACATGGACACTTGAGTTTTATTCCACTAGCCAACATCCTGAGGGATTTTACATTGTGATCTTGACAACTTCATTGTGTCAAAGGGAAAAGTCCTTAGGCCAATTATGTCATGCAGTGTTTGAGCAATGAAAAAGATAAAGAAAAGCAGGAGAATGAGGACAGAGATAGGGATTCAGCTGATATTAGGACAAGGCTGAAGAGTGCAGGCCACCTGCATGAGCTGGAGATGTCCCACAAACTGAGTTTCTCATGGAGCTCCAGAAAGGAACCACATACTGAATACCTCCAGAAAAGTAGGGTGTGCCATGATTATGTGTTAGTTAACTTTCTGGTAAATTATGTGTGTATGAAGGGGGAAATGTTATTGTCTTGTTTGGGGGTGTGCTGCTTTTCTGTGCATTGTTTTAAGACAATGTCTCTAGTGCCTGAAGTAGTGTCTCATACTGTAACCCCTGCATCTTCCAGGGTAAGAGAAGAGGATTACCACACAACAAAGGCCAGAGTGGACTACTACTACAGAGCTTCAGGCTGACTAGAGCTGCAGTAGGACACCCTGCCTCAAATGCACAAACATGAAAATCAAGGGTTCACTCTAGGCCAGGTTGACCTAAACTCTTACCTTCTCTTGGGTATTAGGAGAAAAGGTGGGCTCCATCACCCCCATAGTTTATAATAAATTGTTACAGCAATAGTAGTTAACTGAAGCTGCCGACATTTGTTTTTCATTTCTGTTTTGTCAAATCATGTTGAATTTAATTTATTTTCAGATGTGGGTTTTCTCCAACAGTTCCTTTTAAGTCTACCAACTCAGCATTTAGCTGGCATTTGTTACATGGCTGCCCATTCCTGTATTGTTTTGGAGAATCATGTTTCCTTTGCATATTTTTCTTCTTTTATGTCTTTGGCTGTTTTTTGTTTATACAATGGACATCTTTAATCATCATAATGTCCTTTCAAAAGCACTGTAGTACCTCATCCAGAATGTAGAAAATTAAAAGTATCCTTTCCAGCATCACCCTCTTGCCTTCTTCACCTGTGTCATGCACTATTTCTTATCCATCTCCACTATAAACCAAACATTGACCTTTAGAAGCTTCTAAACTTCAAGAATATACAAAAGAACTTAAAGCATTTCAAGGGTCTAATTTTGTATTTGGATTAACTTAGACTTCATTTATCTGAGTGCCCCTGTCTGTTGTAGCAGCTTTTAAAGCTGCAGGCATTGTGTGTGTGCGTGTGTGCGTGTGAGCGTGTGTGCTGAGGAGGTGGTGATGGGCTTTTGTAGCAGGTGCTAGTTATTTCTTTAATTTGGTTAAATTAGTTCATTTCTGCAACTTAAACTCATGTGACTAACAAACTGTAATTTAGAAGGATATTGAATTTACTTATGTTTTATATTGAATGTGAAATACCTCAACAAAATGTGAAGATCTGGGTTAGTGTCTTAGTTAGGGTTTTCATTGCTGTGAAGAGACACCATGACCAAGGCAACTCTTATAAAGAACATTTAATCGGGGCTAATTTGCAAGTTCAGAGGTTCAATCCATTATCATCAGGGCAGGAAGAATGGCAGCATCCAGGCAGGCAAGGCCTTTGAGAGGTGGCACTGCTATTCTGAGTGCTTGAAAAGTTTAACCCTTGTGATCCAGTTACTGACACATATGACCTAAGCAGCACCACATCCTTAATGTTTTCTGTGCAATGGTATTTGCAGTTGTCACTCTAGGTGGCTTGAAGTTATGTGAAACTCTTCTGTTCACATTTGTAAGGATGAGTAGTGTGACCTTTCTGATTGTTTGTGGTCACTCTTCTACAGTCTCAACTGAAGTGCCCTTTCTGTCACTTGTTCCATACTGAAAATAAAAATTCACCATGTTTATGTATTATGTTATCACCTAACCCTCTGGACTGACAATGTCATTTGAAGTTTTGAACTCCAATGATGGTCAAAGTGTATGCATGTGACACAATGTGCAGGATTTATACTGTTTGTTTTTAAGAAACTTTTGTGTATTTCAGTGTTTCAGCAAAGTCTATCAATTTTTATATTTGAATTGTGATGCCTAATATGAATCTCCAGTGAAATATGTCTGATAAATCCTTAGCTATAAACTGTAGAAAACTGACTGCCTAGGTAAAACTAGCCACATTTAAAGAGTCTAATAGACACAAGGGACCTACAATTACCATGTTGAACATGCCAATACAGATGTCAGCCTTCACAGAAGGTTCCCTTGCTTAGTATTCTGCCATAGTGTTTGTCGTAGTTGCTGTTTAGACATAAATCAATGATTTACTGTGATTTGTCTTTTATGCAGCAAAGTTAACTGACAGAGTTCATGTTATTTTTTTCAGTCTGCTATTTCAGCTGTTTGTTGGAAAGACTATTGAGGAATTAATTTAGTGACTTCCTGAATATTAATTACTAATTTATATACAGAGTTATAAATATATACAAGTTTGTCTTGTTCTAATTTTCTATCCTTCAGTCAATACCATGTCATCCTGAACATCATAATCTGATAGTGAGAGAACATTTTTATGGTCATTTTACTTTTCTGGATCATTTCTGTATATTACAAGCTTGTCAATTTCTTAGAAAATAAACATATAGAGAAAATGCATATTAACCATATTGCCTTGCCCAGTCAATAACATTATTTTACATATTTGGATTATCTATAATTTATGTTCCTTATTTATAGTTTAAGATATTTTCATATCATCTATCTGCTTCTTTAAGAATTCTTTAAAAATTTCATTTACAGCCTTATGATGTGATGTGGTGTGTGTGTGTGTGTGTGTGTGTGCGCGCATGTGTGTGTGCAAAACTGACCTGCATATTGAGATCCTGACAACTTCACATAATTAGCTATGGAAATCACAGAGACAGAGATTTCTTCAGCTCCTTGCATTATAATCCTGCATTTGTAGTCTTCAAATTATAAAGTGTTAGTGTTTTCCCATTTTTATATTTTAAATTTTTTTCTTACCTGTTGGAATAGTAGAAACACTAGTACTAAATATATTCATGGCCTAGTATATATTCCATGGCAATCTTAATCAGATTGAGCTATTCCTTATATTTTTAGTTTGCTGAGAATTATTCCTGTTTCTACATTATACCATGCTTTACTTTGGATGTATGTGGGTGTTCTTGACTATACCCTAGATAATTTGTGTGTTCGCCATTGGCCTTTCACACATATAAGATATATACATATATTTCACATATATTATATATTTATGCAATAATGAATGTGCATACAGATGTGCAATTTTTTTAAGTTTTTTGTTTGTTTGTTCGTTTGGTTGTTCGAGACAGGGTTTCTCTGTATAGCCCTGGCTGTCCTGGAACTCACTCTGTAGACCAGGCTGGCCTCGAACTCAGAAATCCACCTGTCTCTGCCTCTCAAGTGCTGGGATTAAAGGCATGTGCCACTATCTGCCTTCATGTAGTTTTCTTACCAGATTTTTAACCAGGATTTTAATTTTATCTCCTTCAGATATGTTGGGTGCATTTCCACACTCTCCATTATCTGCAAATACTTATAGAACTTTGATATCATTCTTTTAAATTTCTGAACTGATGGTAAGCTTTACCAATTTTATTTCCCATGCTTTTAATTTCTCTTGCAAAAGAATTCAGGGATGAATTTGTTTTTATTTTTAATTTTTATCTACTTCTTTGATTTTATCAAGTTGGAGTTTTCAAAATATGTGATCAATATATTGAAATAGTGGTTGAATTATTAGTATAAAGGAGATATTCCTTTAGATATATGTTTTTATGTTTTACTGTTTATAGACTAATTTATTAATTTTAAATCCTGATTCCAGCTTCCCTTCCCTTCTGTTCTCCTAGTTTCTGCCTCTCATTTTCCTATCCACCTATCCTCCTCTCCTCCCCTTCTCCCAAGAGAAGGGGAGTCCTGCCGTGGACATCAAACAGCCATGGCATAGCAAGGTGGAGCCTCTTCCACTAAGGCTAGGCAAGCCTTCCCAGTTAGAGAAACATGATCCAAACACAGACAATGTAGTCAGAGACATTCCATGCTCCTGCTTTAGGAGTCCTACAAGAAGATCCAGCTGGACAACTATATAAGTGCAGAGGGCCAAGGTCTGACCCATTCATGTTCACTAGTTGGCAGTTCAGTCTCCATGAGGCCCCATGGACCGGTTAGTTGACTCTTTAGGTTTTCGTGTGGTGTTCTTCATCTCTCTGGCTCCCTAATCCTTCCTCCCCATTTTTCATAGGTATCCTCAAAGTTCCACTCAGTGTTGGTCTGTGGGTCTTTGCATCAGTTTTCAACAGCTGCTGGGTCAAGCCCCTTTTATGACATTTATTCTAGGCTCCTGCCTGCAAGTATAGCAGAATATAATCAGTAGATTCAGAGATGGGTTTACTCTTATGGGATGGGTCTCAAGTAGAGTGAGTCATTGGTTGATCCTTCCCTCAAATTCTGCTCCATACCCCACCCCTGAACATCCTGTAGGCAAGAAAAGTTGTAGGTCATAGCTATTGAGGCTATGTTGGTGTCCCAATCACTCCATTGGAAGTCCAGCCTGTTACAGGAGATGGTTAGTTTAGTCATCATATCCCCCATTACTAGGGCCACTCTCTTAGATTTTCTGGACTTTTCACTGCTTTAGGTTTCTAGTTCATCCCAAAGATGCTGATGACAACCCAGTTGTCTCTTCCAGTACTCTCTTTCTCCATCTTTCCCCCACTTCATCCCTCCTGTTCCCATCCTTCCCCCTTCCTTAATCTAGTCCCCTTTTTCCATCTACCTCCAATGTCTAATGTATTTTCTTTTCTCAGTGATGTACAAGCATGCCTCCTTGGGCCCTCCTTATTACTTAGCTTCTCTGAGTCTGTTGTTTGTAACATTGTTACCGTGTACTTTATAACTAATATCCATTTATAAGCAAGTACATACCATGTTTGTTTTTCTGGGTCTGGGTAACCTTACTCAGGATGACTCTTTTCTAGTTCTTTGTGTTTGTCTGCAAAGTTTACAACTTTAACCCAAGGAGGTTAACTACATCCAATAAAACACAGGAAATAAATAGTGTCACACCACAAAAGAATGGAATCTCTCTCTCCCTCCTTCTCTCTCTCTCTCTCTCTCTCTCTCTCTCTCTCTCTCTCTCTGTCTGTCTCTCTCTCTCCCACCACCAACATCAAAAGAAATAGAAGTAACAATCATTGGTTGTTAATATCTGTCAACATCAATAGAATCAATTCCCCAATAAAAAGACACTGACTACCAGAATGAATTTGAAAACTGGATCCATCATTCTGCTGCATACAAAGACATACCTCAACCTAAAACATAGAAATGACTTCAGAATAAATGGCTGGAAAAAGATTTCCCAAGCAAAAATCCCAAGAAGCAATCTGGAGGAGCCATTCTAATATGTAATAAAGTGGACTTGCAACTAAAATTAATCCAAAGAGATGAGGAAGGATACTTCATGCTCATTAAAGGAACAATGGGACAAGATGACATCTCAATTCTGGATATGTATGCCCTAAATTCAAGGGTAATCAGACTCCTAAAAGAAACATTACTACAGTTTAAATCACACATTGAAACTCAAACACTAATAGTGGGAGACTTCAAATTCTCACTCCCGGAGTGGACAGGTCATTCAGACAGAAACTAAACAGAAAAAAATTATGGAACTAACAGATACTTACTTTTATAATGAGAGCCTTTTACATTTTTGTTGGAGAAAATATGTGTTTTAATTTCTTGATCAATTTAGCTCATCATCATTTCTATTTTATTTGAGATAGATCTTTCTATATAGACTTGGCTGTCTGGTGAACCAGGCTGACATGAACCTCACAAAATCCATCTACCTCTTCTACTCAAGTGCAGGATTAAACATATATACCACGCACAGTCAATTTTTAATGTTTTCAATGAACAAGTTCCTCAATGTTGATTATTGTATACAATCAGAGGTCTTTGTCCTTATCTATTATTCTGGTCAGCTTACCTCAGGGTGCACCTTTACTTTTTAAGTTTTCTACTATTTAAATTTCAATTGATTAGATTATCAGCATTTTTAGCCCCCCACATTTTCTGAGAATTTTTCAACACATTAACATATACTTACTAAACTTGAATGTGCTATGTGCTTGTTACACAGTTTTCCTTGTTTCTTATCACAGGAGATCCTTGGAAATTTTTGTTTTCTTAGCACTAAGAATTGAGTCAAGAGCTTCTTGCTCTTGAGTATTCCCACTTTCCTTGCTTTATTGAAACAAGGTCTTACTATATGACCCAGGTTGTCTTAGCGTAGTCACCTGCCTCTGCTTCCAGATTGCTTGGATTTAGACACATATAAACACTCCTCTTTAGAGCTGGCCACTTAGCATTAGATATATTTTTTTCCACTTTCAGCATTCCTTACTTGGTTATAGATATTTATTTAGGTATAGGATGTATATATCATATTACATATATGAAATGGAATGCAACAATAAGTAAAGAACAAAGAGGCTATGAATTAGATAAAACAGGAAGAAACACATGGAATTTGTTGATAAAAGGAAAGGAAAAAAAGAAATGATATAATTATATTTTAACTTTAAAAATAAATATTTTTAAAAGCCATTTTAGTTTTTCATGTTGTTTTTAAATATGGTTTGACCTTACTATAACCAGAATACCTACAAAACTTCATTGCATCCATTGCTTCTGCAATCTAATTACAGACTGACTGACATTGCTCTACTGTTAATTTATGCTCTTTTTTAAAATTTTATTTTGACCTTTCAAGCTCGGTAACTTATGCTGACTCACCTTCATACTGTGGCTTCTATCTCTTGTCATGGATTGAAGGTTCCATCGTGGAAGCTGCGCTTCTACATTATAGAGTTTTATCCTAGTTTTTGTTTCCTGCTCTGATTCTTCACCTCGGTTTTTATAAATGTTTTAAGTACTACAAATATTTTTTGAATCGTTGCTTCATTATTGTATGCTAAATTCATCTTCTTAATCTCATATGAATCATTTCCAGCCCCTGTTTTTTATACATCGTTGATTACACTTCATATATATATATATATATATATATATATATATATATATATATATTCCCACTCAGGAAGTGGTGGGACCTGAGAGAACAGAGCCAGTAAATGAATGAGGTGGACAACAGTCCCATGCAATAGCCAATTCTATGTCACAGCATCAGCTAATTTATACTCTGAGGGTTAAGAAGAGTCACAAGAGTAATGGGTGTAATCACAAGGACAAGCTGCACATTGTGGATAAGCTGCATGTGGCAAAATCATGTTTTCCCTAGAGGGATATACACAAATAACAATAGCCAATTGTAATGAACAATCTGATGTAAATTCATTCCTATTTGCTACACCTGGGAAAGACACAAAAACACATTCTAAGAACAATTCGGTGTTTTTGAAGAAACAGGTCACAAGACTTCTGTTTTGTTTTCTTGGAGTTTCTCACAAGCACTTAGAATTCTCCTCACATAGTTCCATTCTTGAACTGTGTTCCCACATGTATCTAATGCTTCACGTGGAACTCTGAAGTACTACATAAAACATTTGCATTCTGTTTTTAAAGGAACATTATAATATACCCTGGAAAGGTGTTGATAGTCTAGTTGATATTTTCTTAGGTCACTGAAGGCTTCTGATGTTTGTTAGAGTTGTGAGGATCCTTTGCTTCTCACTCTTAGTAACAGCTTTCCTGACCTTAAGGTTTCTCTTTTCATCATTGTAGGCAGGCATCCAGAAACTAGGGAACTAGAGCTTAATTCTTAAATTTCTTTCTTTAAAAATTACAGGTACAGGTTCCCTGACTTTCTGCTGTATGAAGTTAATTGTCTAATGTCTTATTCAGTTTAATAGTATTTGGGGCAGAAGGACATACCAATTACCAGTTGCAGTTACTGGAGATTCAGGTCTCACTAAGTAGAGGTACATGATTTTAATGTATACCTTTTATTTTCCATTAAATCATCCAAGTACCATTATGATCTGACCTTTATGTATACTCTTGAAAAAAAAAACTCAGACGTCATTAAAATTTGCATATGTGCTAGCATATATAAGATACATAAGAATCATTATGACTATACATATAAAATAATGTGTATATGCAGGAATACCTAATTTTGAAGATTTAACAGAAAATAAATATTATTTCTATTTTTCTAAGATGTTTCATCTTAATTGTTTGCATTTAAAAATGGTTGGGGTGTTTGAGGAATACATTTCTGTTGTGGTATTTAATTGCTATAAATATGCTAATATCATTGAAATAATAGTAATGACACATTAAATAAATGGAATTTAATTACTGAGAGAGTGATGCTCCCATTTTATTACTTCCAGGGTTGATGCTACTGGAGACTCACAGTGCTGCTGTATTATTAATATAGGTGTTGATTCATTTCTAAAATATATTCAATACAATAAGCATGAAACCCTAGTTTGTGTGCACATTTATGAGGCTTCTCCAGAATACAAACCTGATCATGTGGATGTTTTGTTTGCTTGATTAAGGCTCTCTTGAGCTGAAAACATCTTTAACCTAATGATGGTGCTGCTTATGAATATAAAACATTTTTGATGAAATAAATATATAAATTTGGGGTTATATTTGAAATACTCATTTGTCAACTCCATGCAGTCCTTATTATCCAAGTTCAAAATCTATTGTGCAAATTATATTAGTCAAAGGCTAAATCTTCACAATTTGCATTCATCATTTTGATATCATCAATAACCTATCTTCATAGTAACTATAGTTTCTTTGTGTATTACCTAAGACTGTAGAGAATGCAAAAGAATCAACTAAAAAAATTGTTCACATATTCAGTTTCTGGGCATCCGGTGTACTTGTTCGAGTTATCCTAGTTGTAGATATAAGTAAAATAATGCAGAGGTGAACTAATTCCATTTCAATTTTTCTTTCTCTTTTTGTTTTTTTGTTTTTTTGTTTTTTTTAAAGATCTATTTATTTATTATATGTAAGTACACTGTAGCTGTCTTCAGACACCCATATGAGGGCATCAGATCTCATTGTAGATGGTTGTGAGCCACCATGTGGTTGCTGGGATTTGAACTCATGACCTCTAGAAGAGCAGTCAGTGCTCTTAACCACTGAGCCATCTCACCAGCCCCTTCTTTCTCTTTTTGAATTGCACGTTTTAAGGCATAGTTTTAGAAGCATTTCTTCTACAATTTTAAAATCCTAATTGGAAAGGGTATTTTCTGAGGATTCAATGGCAACCACATGCTCTTATGTATAAGCATTCACATATGGGTACAATATTCTAACACTATCATTTGGTTTTCTAAAGCCACAGTGGTTATGAAGCTGCTTTAAAAGTGTAATGAATTTATTTTCTCTTTTATTTAAGTGCTGCATGAGTTATTAAGAAGACAGGCTGCCATGGCATCACTCTACCAAATAGATCTACCAGATAGATCTACCAAAGGCTCTTTGGTTTGAAGAAATCTTACTCTGGTCCTTTGACCTAAAAGAATATACAGATAATAGTTTATCAGAATATGCATTAGAATCATAGGTTTGCAGGTATGAGGTAATAAAAGAAATATAGGAAAGATGAGATATTCACCCCTACAATTGTCAAGTAAACTTTGGCCATAAGGAATCAAATATGTAGTCTGTTAATATTGGAAATCAAGTCACAGATTGCCCTCTAGCTATGAAAGTGCTCTGATGAATAAGATATGGTAGAAATATGCAGTAATACAATATGTGTCATATAGACAATGTCAAGTGAAATCTTGGCTGGGACAGTTCCTATTAGAGGATTATGAATAGATTTTTATTATAAATAGAATGAAGTTTAGGGCTTTAATGTACCTGGCAATCACTTAACATCTCTGAGTAGATTGCTAATTAGCTAAGTACTTTTAAAAATACTTATCAAATTTAAGTTTATTTATAAATTCTCTCTCTTAAGCATCATTCATAAATACTGGTCCTCCTCAAGGACATCCTTTTGGTAAATAAACCCAGAGTACTTAATCTGATCTCATTTTCCTTAGACTTAGCATTAATTTTATGCTATCCTGGTAAAATGCTAATTTTATGTGTATGAGTGTTTTGACTGCCCTTAAGTAAGTAATCTTAAAAGACCCAAAGAGGGCACTCAATATCCTGGAATTTGAGTTTCACAGGATTGTGAGCTGCTACATGGGTACTGTAAACCAAACATCAGTCTTCTGTAACAGCATCAAGTGCTTCTAACCACTGAGCCATCACTCATGAGCTCACAATAATTAATGAAAAGCCAATTACTTTTATAATTTAATGATATTGTTAGTAGCTAGTTGATATTTTTAAGAATATTAAGTTATGTTGCATGATATTATTTCAATTTTTTTGGACTTAAAATGTATAATTCCTGGTTTCCCAACACCAAAATATGTAGGAACATAATATTGTGTGTCTTCAAGAAAAGTAATGCCTGATGTTAATGGTGAAAGAGGCAATGAACATGAAGCTACAATACTTATAATATGATGGCTTTGGTGTTGTAGTGTAGTAGTGTACATTATTTTCTATGAATAATGGATATACATATACATATAAAAGATAGGACTTTATTGAAATACCAGCTCTGACTTTGTACTTTATATCAAAGCCAATGTATTTGTATAAATTGTGTGTCTTTTGATTAATAATCAGAGTTGAGTCTTTTTAAAAAGGATTCACATCAGATGTATATAATTCTCAAGTAAAATCCACTTTAACACACTGTACCTCCTTTGTGATAGAGTATGATATCTAAACAGAAAAGTTAATGTGTAGAAGTGTTGAGTCACTATGGAGATAGTCTTGAAATAATATTTGTCACTGGAGATGACTGGAAAAGATGCTGTGTTATACAGAATGGAAAAGTAACTATGACCGATGAAATCATTGCAGAATGGTCCACACTGAAATTCTGATATTGTATTGGTGTCTGTCCACTGTTATGAAACACCAGGAAAGTTTTTGTTAAGTACAAATGTTGCAACTTCAGTGCTCTCTCTTTTCTCTGCAGTTCCTTCAGTAGGATTGGAGCTCACTAGACTATAATGTAGGCCTTCAGTGCACTCTGTGTTGTCTTAGTGGAACAGTAGTATATTGATATATAAAATGCTTCAACTTCATCATTGAACTGATAGTCTGGAAAAGAGAAGTCTAGAAACAGAAAAACACCATCTTTATGATTCAGTTAATAATTAATTGCAAGTTCTATCTGGAATTTCATATTCAGTATATTCTGTGGATTCTATTGAGACTTCAGAAATTTCTAGTGCCCAGATAAACACCAGTTTCCACTGGGCAATGAAACTCTCAGATGGAACAGAAAGTGTTAGACAATCAGAATTTTTAAGTGAGGAGTGTTAAATTGGTAATTAAACATTTTCTTCATTTATTCAGTCTTCAGAGTCAAATTTAGGACAAATTTGAATCATAGTTTTATATACATAATGTTTAACTTTCACCATAGTGATTCTCTACCTATGGGCCATGACCCACTTTGTTGGTCACATACTGGATTTCTTGCACATTAAATGTTCACATTATAATTCATAAAGTGGCAAAATTACAGTTATAAATTTGTAAAATTACAAGGGAATAATTTTTATGATCGGGGTCGTCCCAACCTAAGGAAATGTATTAGAGTCTCAGCATAAAGTAGGCTGAGATCAAATGCTTTAGCAAACGGTGTCATGCCCCTGAGCTCAGTTGCTCTGTCTTTGAAGGACAGATAATACCTACTTTATTATGTTTCTATGTAATGGAAATAAATTATGGATTTCATGTGCATTACAATTCAATAATTATTAACAATTATCATTATGGTTATTTTCTACATTGAAAATATTTTCTCTCAAATTGTTAATCTTACATTCCAGCCACAAAATATTCCTGCAAACTTAAAGAAGTGGGCAGTCAGTAAAATAATTACATTCATATACTTTCCTCTGCCAGACTTTCCAACTTATTAAATGTATTTGCATATGCAAATTAAAATACTGTGTACTCATTACCTTAAATATGTTTTTCATTAGGTAAATGAAATGCTTATAGAAGTTGATATGAGGTTAAAAGCAGAATATTATCAAAACAAGTTACAGAATAGATTTTCCAAAATAATTTTTAGAAAATCAATGTATATATATATTGATTTTAGTGAAGAGTGTTGGAAAGATAATTTCTTTCACATATGTCATGGGCTTTAACCATAGTCAATCTTTGTTCCTTTCTGCCTCATGCTGCTTGTCCCCATCCATCACTCTGTCACATATATACACTCACAAATACATACACTCACATATACAATCACTTGCACTCATATGTACTCACAAACATACATGCACATACACACACTAACATACACAATCACACATACATACTCAGACTCACACATACATAGATATATGGCAATATATCAGATATAATAGATTAATGATAGATAAGTAAACACATATGTACATGTTTAAATACATACACATATATATGTATATAAATACGTATATAATATATATATATATTAGACTAGACTCTAAGTTAAAAAATATTATTTTCATCTTTTTATATCTGATACATTTCATTTATTATGACCTTCAGTTGTTTTGATTTTCTTGAAAGTTATGGAATTTTATTCTTCTTTATGGCTGAAAATAACATTATTTTATCAGTTCATCTGTTAATGGAGACCTAGGCTGGTTCCATAATTTGGCTATTAGAAATACATGGTGCTACAATCAACATTGGCATGTACATACCTCTATGGAATATTTACCTAGTGTCTTGTGGGTGTGTTATATACTTAAAAGTAGTTTAAAGAGGGACAGGGGACAAAAGTTTACTTTTCTATGCCATTCCCACTGGAAAGAGACTAGAAAGTCCACCATTGTAGTTAAAATGATTAAAATATCTCTTAAGCTTTGATGAACATCTTTCCCTTTGAGTTTGCCTTAACCTGAGGATATTTCATTTATAATGTGTTCATTAAAGCCAACTCCAATTATGTTCCAAAGTCATCCTCTCTTTCCCCCTAGGAATGCCTCAGGTCTTTCCTGCTCATCTCTTGAGTATTCATTCTGATTTGAGGCTCACAAACTTCTGCTATCTCATGTTCAACAGGAGAAATGTATCTTATTTGATTTTCCCATTTCCATTGCTTATCCACAGAAACTTGGCTTTCATCTTATTTCCCACAGCAATGAATGACATTTTGTATGGCTCTGCACCACTCCATCATTTGGGTCTTATAAACTTTACCCAGAGTTTGTGATTTCTGATATATCTGATAACAGTGTACTGGGCGTAATCTTTGGATGTGGAATCAGTTTCAATGCATGCTCAGATGCTTCTTCAAGACTGTGATGACAGTTCTTACATAGTGCTTGAAGTGCTCATTGGATTGCTTGTTTCCTCAAGGGCCTCCTCCCTCCCTACTCACCATCTGGTGCATACAACAGATGTGCAGTCATAATTAATTCGGAGGGGAACGTAACTTCTAGGAAGCATTTTCAGTCCAAATGTAGAAATGCCTCACATGTCCACCAGAAGTAGTTTTACAATATTCAGTTCTCTTACATTAAGCACAGCGATATAAGGCATCTTTCCGAAGGCTTTGATGAGACCATCGTCTTAATTATAGATGATGCAGGGTCTCCTGGGCTAAATCCCACAAGGATTCCTATTCTACCATTGCCAGATCACTTGCTGAGGTCTAGCAAGACCTTCTTGATGTCATCCCAACCTTTAAGTTTTGGAAGCAGCAGCATGACTTCCTCGGCCTTCTTGTAACCATAAACCTATCTTTTGTCATGAGAGGGATGTCAGAGCATCTCTCCATATGGTGCCCATTAGACATGACCAGATCTGATAAGTTTAAGTGATTCAGGCCAGAACAGTTGACATGTTACCTGAGACTGGCATTTATTCTGCAATGTCAATGATGTCAGGTTTTCATTGGTGAAAACATGCTGCCTTCCTGACACATACATGGAAAGGCACCCTAGCAAGAATGGTGGGTTCCTTTATCTTGAGCTCTGGGAATCTGAGCCACACCTCTACTAGTACCCCAAGATTCAATACTGGTCTGATGACCTGCTAAGTTGATGATGATATGGGACTGAATGTACTTTTGTATAAGCAAGTATGAACAATGGCCACAATAGCTGGGCAAATAAGAGTCTTGAACAGTGTAGAGAAAATATCTTGTGAATTGTATGGATGCATCATCTGTCAATTAAAAAGCCTATGGCCCATGGATTGGGCAGGAAATAAAGGTTGGATATCCCACAGGTAGAATGTATTCTGGGATAAAGCCTGGTCCTTGAGATCAATCCGGGAGGATATGAGGAGACAGAGACATGGTATCTGAGCCCAGGTAATCAGACACATGCCCGAATGCAGGTTAAAATAAATGTGATATTTTAAGTTAGATCTAATGAGAGACAAGCTTATCTATACAGCAAAGGTATTTTGAGTTGGATTCTTATTTCTGAAAGCATATGGCTGGGAAGAAGAACCAGGTCAAACTTGTACAGAACATAGCTGACAGAGTGATTTTATTATTTATTTATTTATTATTTTTATTTATTTATTTATTTAGTTTTGGTCAGATTAAACATGTCATGATGGAACAGAAAACCATGCTTCTCTCCACATTGTTGCTTCATAGGAAGAAGATTTAAGCAAAATAGATTGAAGAATTAAAGGATTTCTTTGGAGGAATGGAGGCTGTGTTTCTCTGAGGTAGAGTACTTGTTTAATATCACTGAGGCACTTGTTTTAATTACAACAGTAGCAAACAGTTAAAGTTTCAAAAATTGTTGAACAATTATCCTAGAAGTACAGAAACGTGGACTGTTCTTCATCATGCTGAGAGTATTTTCCCTCTGTGTTGGTTTGAATACAATTGGTTCTATGAATTGATTCTGAAGATACATAGAAATTGTTCATCATGTCAATACCTGGGATGTCCAAAATTCATTGGTTGATAATCTATATCCTCATGTACAACTCTTTGCTTTGAGAACCCAGAGATGAACACATTATATCTTACTTCTAAAGTCTCAGTTTGAAAACAAAGAAGGTATGTTCCTAGATCTCTGCATTTGGGTGCAGATCCATAGCATTGCAAAGGTAGGGATGTTTTGTTTTACTATTTGAGATTTTGGGGGTCAGGAGTGATAAGCAGCATATTTATTCAATTCTTTTATGTCTTTAATAAAAATTTTATGTTTTTTAATGAATTTTTTTTTACATATTTACATCTCACTCACTGATCCCCTTCTGGTCACCCCTGCTACAATCATTTCCCCATCCCCCACTCCTTTTTTCCTCTGAGCATGTGCAGGAGCCTTGCATTCCCCCCCCCCCCCCAATCTGGCAATTCAAGTCTCTACAAGGCTAGGTGCCTCCTCTCTCACTGATGCCAGATAAGGCAGCCCAAATATAAGAACATAATCCATGTACATGTAACAGCTTTTGTGATAGCCCCACTCCAGTTGTTTGGTATCCATAATGAAGACCAAGCTGCACATCTGTTACATATGTGCAGGGAAGATTAAGTTCAGACCTGTATGTTCTTTGGTTGGTGGTTCAATTACTGAGAACCGCAAGTTTCCAGGGTACTTTAATCTGCTGGTCTTCCCGTGGAATTTCTATCCCCCTAGGCCTGTAGTCTTTCCTCCTATTCTTCCATAAAAGTCACCAAGCTCCATCCACTGTTTGGCTGTGGGTGTATGACTCTTTCTGAGTCAGTTGGTGGGTCAGGCCTCACAGATGATAGACATGCTACAAGCATAATAGAGTATCATTAATAGTGTCAGGGATTGATGCTTGCCCATAGGATGGATCTCAAGTTGGGCAGGTTATTGGCCGTTCCCTCAGTCTCTGCTCCATCCTCAATCCCTGCATTTCTTGTAGACAGAGTACTTTTTGAGTAGAACGTTTTGTGAGTGAATTGGTGTCCCTGTTCCTCCACCCACTGGGGCTCTTGCCTAGTTACAGGTACCAGTATCTCCGGGCTCCATAGTTTGGAATTTTGTTTAAATGATGGATGTTTTGCATAATTTTGAATAAAAAACACTTCTGTGGATTTGATAAGCTTGATGAATCTTGAATAACATGTGTAGCAACTATTCAGGAGGACAAAATATAGTAAAAGAATGACTGTACAGGGGGGTTGGCTCTTGGGGCATAAGAAATGCTACACAGAGCTCTGGGCTATAAACTTCTGTCCATCAGGCTATAAACTTCTGTCCATCTGTGTTAACATTCCTGCTGACATTGGCTGTAACCAGTTTTTGGAATGTTTTCATGCACTTCATTCAATTTTAGATGATTTGTATTGAGTTTAAAAGACCAAGAATAGCATTATATTCTATATATTTGTAGTCAAGTGATAAAACAGCTGCAATATCAACACATAGAAAGCCGAATAAGGTGATCAGCACCAGAAAAGAAGTTGTGCAGAATTAAATTGTGGAAGATCCAAAGGGACCATCTATAGTCTGGCAGTGAAGAGAAAGCAAGAATAGTTGAATAATACAGTGTTGTTCTCTTGCTGGAAAAGTAACTGGACATTACCCAATCGAGAGTGGGGTGTGCTTAGCAGAATTTTGAGCACAAGGGTTACTCAAAGAGAACAGATATATCATTCATACACTGACTTCCTAAGACTGGATATATATTCAGTAGTGGAATTGCAGATCATATAGAAATTCTTTTTTTATTTGTTGTTACTCATGCAGTTTCTACACTAACTGCTGTAATTATTTCACTGCTTCAAATTCAAATCTTTAGTGTTCTGTGGGAAAAATATTAGACCACTGTGGTGGATGCCTGGTGGGTTTTCCACGAGGCTGGTCCCACATGCAGGAGAAACGTCTAAGGTTCCAGAGGCTGGAGGTGTTGGCAGCCACAGGCCCCAATGACACGAGGAAGTCCTTGGTTCCAAAAAGGTTTATTGTCATGGCAGATGGTAGATGGATCTGGTTGTACCCCTGTAAAACTCAGGGCAGTCCCAAGTTAATTAGGGACAGAGAAAGGGGGAGGATCTGGGGAGGAATGCTTAATTTGCTCCGCCCTCTGGCCTTCATTAGTATGTAAATGCCTAGGGCCTGAGGCCTATGGTCACGTCCTCTATCTGTGCACTTTGGGAGGGGCTATAATGGCCTACGTGACTGAACAATGTATGTCTATTGAGACAAGACTGCATGTCAGGACTCTGGGATTTGGGGGCGCGGCCAAACTCCTGCTGGTTCTCACGTAGAGTCTCAGGGTTCTAGACCCATGCCCAACCATGAACCAGAATACCCTTATGCAGTCCCACAGTGATCCATTCTAATCATCCTTACCTTATTGTTTTCAGACTTTTCTTAAAGATCTTTTCTATGAGGGAAAAAGATAACAACACTGCCCTTGACTTTCATTTCCCTGATTGGTGAAGGTGACCATTTTTTTCTCATGGCTGTTGGTCATTGCATGTCTTCTTTCAAAAAATGTCTTCTAAAAATCTATGGCCAATTTTAAAATTTAGTTATTTTTGTATTGAGTCTTTAGTGTTGTTATATATTGTGTAGATAATATGATGGTCAGATGAAAGTTAATACCCATAGGTTATGTCCTCATTGTGTTGTTTCTTTTGGATACACAGTATTTGATTGATGTAATCCAATTTATGTATTTTTTGCTCTTCTTTTACATTTTTTTAAACTTGTGTGGTGTATGTGTGTTTGTGTAGAGGTGAGTTTTGGCTACACCACTTTGGCTCCCAGCATTGCATTGACGAACCCCACCCAGGAGCGATCTTTGGATCATGTGTACACATATGACTAAAGATGCTCATGAAGCCAGAGACATAAAATTTCTCTGGCAGTTGTGAGCTGCCCCAAACTCAGGTCATCTGCAAGAGCTGCAAAGCTCTGTTTACTGATGAGTATCTTTCAAGCCTCCTGTTTCCTGTGCTTTGGGGTCATTATAATAAAATCTTAGCTGTACTCTCATTTATTACTATTCAAATTCTCCATGATTTTTAGATATATTATTAATTGATTTGTTCCTAGCTCTTTTTCTTTCATGCTTTTCCCACTGGATATAAGCTGTCATCTAAAGGTTTATCCCTTCTTATTCATAGAATCAAGTAAAATTGCATCTATTATTGATTGTATCTTTTTTCATGGAACAAAGCTATTCTTTCAGTCCCAAGGAGGGACCAATTCACTAAGACAATTACCATGAACTTCTAGCATCCAAAACTTAGAGACAAATTTCCATGCTCTGTACTCTGTGATTAGGGCAGTTCTATCCATGTCCATATTTGCCTAACAAAGAGCCAACAGCGGAAATGCTACCTAAAATATTTGATATGATACCTTTATTGAAGGAAGTGAATTATAGTTTGTCAATCATGAAGATAACAGTTTTCCCCCAATTCATTTAGGGACTGACACAAACATCCTACAAGGTACTTAACATAAGATATTAACATAAGATATTAACATAAATAAGATAGCTAAGAAATCTACCCATCTGCAAACTCAGCCAATCCTTACACAAATGGGTGCCTGAAGCACAAGATTCTATTCGTTTCCATTTGAAATAGAGGTTTCTTTAGGCATTTTTTTTGCGACCTATTTTTAATAAAGGCTCAATCTCTCCTCTAGCCAGCAGATGTAGTGAAGAAGAAATGTTATTAGGATATGGGGGGGGGGGGAGTGAATTTGTTCAGCAATAGTTTTTCGAGGGTGAGCTTGATCTTTTCGGGTAGCAGTTCAGTTCCATAACAAACAACAAATATGACTTAGCAGCTGCAGACCAGTACTTTAGGCAGGCAGACAGCAAACACAAACTATCAGCTACAATCCAGTCCTTTCAGCAAGGAGACATCAGGCACAAATTGGTAACTATAGTTCAATCCTGAAGAAACTGCCAGGCTTGCCAACCAGCCTGAGGTGAGGCTGTGGAAACAGAAAACTGCTGTAGGAAACTCTCAATCAGTTCTTGGGAAAGATTCTTCCCTCAATGGTGGTGGAGTATCACAAATTGAGCTCAACAATGCTATGTAAGATGAAACAATACATGTGTGTCTTTAGTGAAGGATAGCAAGGTGGAGCTCAGTGGTCATCTCTCACTGTCTGTGGGGTCATATTTATACTCCATCATCAAGCATCCTTTCAAGTGTCTGCTGTATCCAAACATCCTTTCACCTGTGTCTGGGTCAAGCAAACAGTCTTTCATGTGTTTACTTTAGCAAGGCATCCTTTTACCTGGGTGCCTCAGCAAAACATCATTTGGCATAACTAACTTTTCAAAGTACTAGAAGTTTCCACTTCAGTTTTCTGTTAAGGCCATCTTCTATACCTAATAAGTTTAAACATTTGGGAAAAGCTATTATATTCTTCATCCCCCTTCACAAAATAACACCTTCATATCAAAGCATGCAAAAGTCTAAGTTACCTAGAGTTAACTTAGACCATAAGGTCTACACATTAAACGAGTATCAAAGTGGGGTGACTTCTGAAGCCCCTTGTAAGGAAGTAAATACTTTCTACATGCTTGAAAATTACCTGTGGGAAGTTTAACTCAACCAGACAAATCTATAAAATACTGAACTGGTCCTGTGGAAAGACCAAGACAATAATGAATTATCTGTATGGCCTTGATTATGAGAAGAGCTATGTTGCAAGTGGTTTATAATACAAAATGAGGCAAAGCAATAAGAGCTTCTGCTAATATTTAATGAGAGTAAAAAAGAAACAAGGGATTGCAGTCTGAATGAGGTTGAGAAGGGATCCATGGAGTAAATAAAAGGAGACACCCATCCTGACCAATGCTTTGATTTTAGACTAGCAAACTTCTGAGCAGAGGCTGGCTTTCTGCACCTTAACTTCTAAGCTACAGATCTAAGAGCCACATGTGAGCTGAGTGGATATGCATCTCAGGCTTTATTCCACTGTTCTAGAAACCTAGTCTACATCATGAGATCAGCATGTGTTGCTGCTATTTTTAAAAAATGAAACTGTGTTCATTTACACAGGACATGGAGATCAGATACTGGAGAGAAATTCTCAGTGCTTTGAAGAGACTCTTTTTTTAAATTGGATATTTTATTTATTTACATTTAAGATGTCATCTTTTTTTTCCATTTCCCCTCCCTAGAACCCCTTGCACCATTCCCCCTTCCCCCTTTTGGATTTTATAACATTTTAATTACATGCATGTATTAAGGTCAGTTCTAGGTTGAGGGTCTAGCAATACAATGAATGCAAATACTCAAGGAACAAGTAAGACAATAAACACAAATAGTCAAGAATAAGTAAGACATTTAACCCAATTACATGAACACTCCTGTGATCACTGTTTCTATGGGTTTAACAGGATGAACAAAATATCTGAGCCTACTTCCCTGTCTTAGTTCAAAGTAATTTTCATGTCTGAAGACTACTTCTTTGCTCTAGCCTAAAATTTAGATTCATGTCTGAAATTACTTCTGTGTTCTAGCCTAAGATTTAGATTCCTGCCTGAAATTACTTCTTTGTTCTAGCCTAAGATTTAGATTCCTACCTTAAATTACTTCTTTGTTCTATCCTAATGTCAGATTACTGCCTGAAGCCTACTTCTTGCCAAGCAGCCCCAAAAGTTCTCTGCCTCTCCCCCTTTTTTATTTCATAAACAAGCCTCAGCCTGTCTTAGGCCATTCTGACAAGAATGTCTTTCTTACCCATGGTGGAATATGCATTATCAAAAGCAATGCACTTCTGTCTTAGGTTAGTAATGCTCTGTGCAGAATCTTACTCGTCCTTGGCTTGCCAGCCTGTTAATTTAATAACTCTGTCTGTGGGTTCAGTTTCAAGTTCAAGCCATGTACTTTATTGCCAACATGTTGATGTTATTAAAGACAAGCTTTAACATGATGGGCAGGAATAAAAGGGCTAGCATGATCTAGCTATATATGCCATTCTTGAAGCTTGACCAAAATAGAAATACTGACCTCAGGCCATGAGTAATTTTATCTGCAGTATCTTCTACATCAACACTCAGCAGAACAGCATTCTTTAAATTCATAATCTCACTATGGTAAGTTAAGACATCCAGAGAGGTGTTAGAATTATGCCAATACACTGCACGTATCTTTAAACTTCTTCCTAATTATAATGATTACCAATGTAAATTTTAGAACTAACATGAATCCAATGGTATTTGACATGACACTCAAGATGGCTCCTTACCCTTAAATTCTGAACCTTCTTCCAATAATTGGAATAAGATAAAGAGCATCAATCTGTTCTTCCAAATGCCTATCTAAATTCTCTTTTATATTTAACACATTAGTAACATTTTTGTTAAATGATTAACAAAAGTGGCTGTCTTAACTTCTTGTGTCACAACAATTGTAGAAGCAGTGGTGCTAGCAATTGATGTAATTAAAGCTGTTATACCAGCAATAATCAAGCCCACTACCTCTTGCTTCTGCTTAAAGCCTGACTCATTTCTTACAGTACTTGCAAGCTATTTTTGGAATACCAAGGTTCTATGATATTCAGGGCACTAAATCAAAAGCTGGTTGATAGACCTTTGTAACTGACATACTGGCTTTCAAAACACAAAAACAATTAGAAAGTGTACAGTCTATGCAACTTACATTAAATACTGTAGAAGAAACAAAAGTATTTTTAACTTGACAATTAAAAGAGCACTAACACATGTGCTAATACCTTTTTAAAACCCAGATCCTGCCCCAACATTATCTCTTGCTAACATAACATCATAGAGAACTGCAGATAATTTCCATATATGTCTCTGAAAATGTCCAGAACCAGTCTTCCAAATAAACACTGTTATTTCCAGTATTGGATTGATTTTAGGCCAGTCCATGATTGAGTCTGAATAACTGGTCACATTTAAGAACAATACAAGAGTAAGAGTCATTGTAACTTCTCATTTTGATTTTCTGTTCCACAAGGTCTAAAAACTTGAGGCAAGACAGCTTGTCCCATCAGGGGTATAGGTAAGCAATGATGGGTCAGGAACATATTTGCAATACAGCTTCCCAGTCACTACTGTCAGGCACTCAGCGTGTTCATAGGTCAGCATCACTTTTTGTCCTGACATCAGCCTATCTCACCCATCACTCTGGTAGCCACCATGCTCCTTCAGCATCCTGAAGAAAAAATACAAACATGCCCTCTTCCCCATATTTAATAACTGATTGAGATCATGCCTTATATCAGTAAGCAATGCTTAATAGATACTGCAAATGCGTCCTGTGTTAGGTTTCTTTCTTTCTTTTCTTTTTTTTCCTGTGGATGTGATACAGCAACTTGAAGGAGAAAGAACTTATTTTAGATTACAGTTCTGGAGAGATGAGAGTCTATCATGACAGGAAGAGCATCAGCTATCATGGTAGAGTAGAAATAAGAAGCTGAGAGCTCATACCTCTATCAGAAACACAAAGAACAAGCAAACCAGATATTGTTGAGGCTTTTTACTCTCAAGGACCTCTCCCAGTGAAGTACTTCCTCCACCTAAGCTTTCCCAAGCAGCACCATCAACAGGGAGTCAAGTGTTCGAATGCCCAAGATGATGGGGAACAGGAAGCATTTCTCCTTCAGACCTTCATACTGTCAATAGTAGCTGAGGAGGTAATGATGAGGAACAGGTTATCAGAGGCAGAGCAAAAGAATACCTTTCAATATATAAGTTTAAAATACTTCAAAGAACTGCTCCTTGCAGTGGTATATACACCTCACAAGAGATGCACATGAGGATGAAAATGAGCTCATTTGGACACTGTTGAAGGTTCTGCCTACTTCATTAATTCTGCTGGTAGAGAAATGCATTGGAAGCATAAAGTAAGGGAAGGATTGTTGAAAAGGAACTGAAATTTTATTAGTACTTTTAAGGCTTACAGCCTTTTTAGATTGCCAAGAGATTAGAAGTTAGTTTTTAAGTGCTATAAATGAAGCATAAGAAATGGGTGAATAAAGAATTGCTGTGGTTTGAGGTCAGCCACAGAGGAGACAGAGATATTTAAGGAGATACAGTTTACTTTACATGCTGGCCTGAAGATTACCATATGCCATTGGGGTCTTAAAGCTTGAAATGCTCTGGTCAGGTAGTCAAAAAGGAGGGAGCAGAAAGCCTTGGCAAGAGCCTTTACTGTGTTCTCCTTGGGAAGGCAAAATGTGGCAGAGCAATCTAACTTTGAATTGATTCCTTTGAATTTCCTTGTTGGGATTTGAACCTTGACATACTGGAGGTTAGCAGTCAGCCCTATAGAAGATTTAGGGTAAGTTAGTTTGCAAAACAATGATGTATGGTTATATACTCCTACCCTCTAGCCAGCTCAGGGGCTTTTAATATATAAAAATATAATTATAGAAAAAATAAATACAGTGATGATTTAAATAAGAAGCATAGCTAAATTGTCTGAAATTTAGGTAAGTTGGAATTTTCGATTTTTTCTAATGGAGTGAGATTCAGCCAAATTCATTGAAAGCACCTTCCACCCCAAGGGTATTGAGAATTTTTTTTCCTAGAAGAAATGTGGCTAGCTCAGACTCAGGGTTAAGCGAGAAAGAAAAATGAAGAACTAATTCAGATGACCTAAGAGCCTACTTGAAGCTAGCAAGCTAACAATACTCTGTGTCAAACACTTGCTGCTGTCATGAGAAGGAAAAGAGATTCTGGAGGTAGAAAAAACAAAAACAAAAACCAGAGTCCTGAGGTGGAGAGACAGAGATTTCTTCCCAGTCTTTATAACTCAGTAATAAAAATTAAAGAATTACTCAGCTTTGTTTCAAAACTTTTGGGACCCAATTACTCTTGTTTCCCATTTTCTTGTCCTCCCTTGAATGATCCGTAACTGTTATCCTTTACTGGTCTCACCATGTGTGCTAGTTAGCTTTCCATCACTGAGCTGAAAACTTCAACTTTAAAAGAAGATGGAAAGGTTTTTGTTCAATTTTGTTTTTCAGTCTGTGGTCACTTACTTGATTTTGCTTTGGGTCTATGGCAGCTAACAGCAGAGCATGTCACTACAGATGTGCAGAATGAAGCAGTCTCTTCGTGTCATTGTTGTCAAAAAGGGGAGAGGGAGGGGGAGGGGAGGGGGAAGGGGAGGGGGAGAGGGGAAGGGGGAGGAGGAGGAGGAGGGGGAAGGAGGGGGAGGAGGAGGAGGAAGAAGAGGAGAAGAAGGGGGAAGAGGAGGAAGAGAGAGCAAGTGAGAGAGAGCAACATCCTGGTATCTACTTGGAAGACATATTTCCACTCTACTTTCCTTCCAATATGACCCTCCTTCCTATAAATGCAATTTTTTAGAGGGCTTTCTACACCCCTTTTGCTCCTAAACAATTTAAGGACAATTTCTTTGCCCTCTCTAGCCAATTTTAGGTCCCAAGTTGATGTCACAGAGAATTAAGCTTTTATTAATAAGCTCTTGGCACTATGCTGGGCAGATTCTAAACTATTCTATCCCTCTAATGCTGCTAATACCCAGAGAAATGCCCTGTTACTTGCCGATCTTGTCTTTCCCTGGCTCACTCTGGTTCATGTTTGTCCTTATGACAATTTTCTCATTGGAACCTCATGGCAAATCCTCCTTGTCTCACCACATGACTTCTCCACTCCTTCTTTGTCTTTCCTCATATACCTTCTCTACTTTTTTCCTCTTTACCCGAGTCCCTGTCTGAGATCAGAAATTCAGTTTTTCTATCTCCTCTTTCTAGTCATAGGCCGTATCAGCTCTTTATTGACCAATCAGAGACCATAGAAAACAATCTTTACATAACTTTGAGACAAAAGATACTTGATCATGCCAGTCCATGGTATAGACTATAGATAGAAGTCTGGAGATAGAAATCTGATCTTAGGGCACAAAGATCTGAAACTAAATACAAGGATCTGCCACCTGTCAGTCATGTTATGAGTACAGACCAAGCTCTTTATCACAGGAGACTTTGAGGAACACTCTAGTTCAGTGGTTCTCAGCCTTCATAATGCTGTGACTCTTTAATTCAGCTTATCATCTCCCCAAGTATCTTTATCCATCACTTCATATAAAAGGTATCACTACCTTTCAGAATGGCAATATGTAGATACTCTGAGGCAACATGGAAAAGGACAAGGGTCCATTTTGCTTTCTCTGTCCCCAAAAATTATGCTACTTGATCTAGTTTCCACCTAAATACAGACAAATGAGCTCAAAGAAATGAGCATAGGTAGAAGAATGGATACCACTTGTATCAAATATAAATGGAATTTTGATGAAATCATTAAATTTGAGAAATGTCACACTGAAAGGGAGCTATTTACATAAATATCTGTGAGACATGATAGGAAGAAACAAAGCTACAGGCTGAAGATTCTGAGGAGCAGATCTGTTCAACTGCTGTATTGAAGTGATCAAGGGAATAATTGGAATAACCATAGAGTAGGTAGTCATGTATAGAAAACTACACTGAAAGAAGCACTAATTTGACAACATTGAGTGAAACCATGGACATCCAAGGAGAGATCCACTAAAACCTTGGCCTTATCATTTTCTGGCTTCTTTCACTGCTTGTAAATTGCCAGTGTTTTCCAGAAAGGACATCTTTGTTATAGCCTACACACCTCAGACTTCTGTATACTGGAGAATGAGAACAGTTCCGGAAGGGGAGAAGGAGGCTATAAGGCCAGCTTTCAATAGAGTCAGATGACTAAAGGCACAGTCTTTGGAAGACCCCAAAAAGCAAAGAATGTATTTCAGGGAGATAAACCAGGGTTTTATAATCAAGATTTAAGGAACAGACACATTGCTAAGAATGCTTATTAGGGGATGTAATAGGGAAAAGGAAAATTACTTGTTACAACCCTATGCAGGAAATTGGAGGGAAGCAATCAGCAGTGGCATTTGCCATAGCACATCATTGCTAATTTTATATTGTTAAATACTTGATAATGAAATAGGCTAGTGTCAGTTTATCACACCTCATCTGTTATATAATTTGCAAAGCTTGAGCCTTCAGAATTGAAATCATTAGAAGACGTTTCTATCTTTGCCTCGTTTTATATTTATTGTAGCTCTTCTATACAGTAAATGGTTTATGATCCAACATCTAGAAACAGGAAAGAAAGGAAATAATGTATTAGAATTGTATAGAAAAGATAGTTGTCAGAGAGGCAGGTAAAACTTGGGGAAAAATTAGCTGGGCGTCTCCAGTGGCAGAAGAACATTTGCTATAAGGTTTATATTATTTTACTTTTTAAAATTGGGTTTATTTCACTGTGTTTGTGAGATTCCCCCATTTACTGAGCAAGGTGACAGCCCCATTGTCACAACTGCTGGGCTCATGAAGCAAAACAGATATTCCATCTGCAAAATGAATACAGCAGCTATGGATTAATTAGATTCCCTTTCAGAAGATGAATGTCAAGGAAAACAAGGTGTTTTGTGTACCTGAGGACTGATGTGGCAAGGAGACAACAGGAGCTGCTGAAATTGCTGTGCCACAGGTCTGAAGCAGTGGATCTATGTTTGCAAACATTTGACCTTACACACAACTGTTAGAGCAAGCCAGCAGAAGCTTTCCAGCTTTCCAGGTTTAAGAAACAACCCTGCTACTTTTTTGCTCAGATGCAAAAAGGCTGCAATTTGATTATCTGCTTCGGGGCTATTTTCTGTCATCTCCTCTCAACTGTGGAGTCCATTGGCAAGAAACCAAATATTTAACATGAATTTACAAGTCATTTACACAGACTTGGACTATTTACACAGTGACTAATTGCTTTATTAAGAATATGAACTGATGGTATTATATAATTTTGATTAATAAGGAACAAAAGAATCTGTCTATGTAAAGTACTCAGAGGAAAGCTTAGTTTTTGTGTTTTCTTACGTTGGAACAGTCTTTCTTCTTGGGTTTGGCTCTCTTTGAACTCATGTCCTTTGTCAGTCGAAAAGAGAGTATTCTTTTATCTCTTTCACATTGAGGAAATTACAATGTCTTATTTTAAATTAATTTTGAATTATATGAGAGGGGATAATTTAGTTCTGTCACATTTATTCTCAGAGAAGCACAGCATATGAAATGGATGAAGTGAGGATGCATTTTCAGATCCTTTCCACCCTACCCCTCATAGCATTCCCCGAGAGCATCACTTGTGTTTCTCCAAATATAAATACTACTATTAGGATAGTATGAACAGAGGCAGAGCTCGGCATCCTGAAGGTCTGTTTTCTTCATCCTAAAAGTATATGTTGAGCACAGCATGCCTTGGGCAGCTCACCACCTCCATTGAAGAAGGACCTGTTAATATCAAGCAATGAGCTCTAGCAATGTACAGTTCTAGGAAAGCCAATCCCTCCACATCAAAAAATATCTTTGGGACATATTATTTCACTAGATATTCCATCCACACTTTTTCATATATTTTTTTTTACTAATGTATAAAGAAGAATGTCAGGCAGGTTTCCTCATCTGTCTCTGAACCTCTGGCCATCAATCTCAAGACTAGGTATTTTGCTTCCTGGAGCACATTTTTTTTATAGTATTTACAGTGTGTAACACTAGCTATATGTAAGCATGAAACATGTGTCCTAGTGAATATCCCTATACAATCCATAAATTTATTATATATTTGCACCCATATACATGTGAATATAGATTATTTGTGAATGCTTTTATTTTTACGTACATATTCCAAATTGAAATTACACTTCTACCAGCTACTATTAAAGTGTCTGTTTGTAATTATCTTAAAGAGCACAATGCACCCAGCCCCATTGTTTTAAAATACAGATCCCACCCTGTAACCCTGATTTTTAATGAGACTGATCGAAAAATCTACTGGCTATTATTTTGGTATTACATCCAGTGGATGTTTTCTTGTTACATGTCGATTGACAATTTCTTTATTATGTTGCAAATGTGTGGTGTGTGTGCATATATGTGTGTATATGGGAGAGATGCATATAGACATATGCCCTAGGGGGATGTTGGATGTCCTGCTATGTCATGTCTCATCTTATTCCCTTAAATCAACACATGCAATTGAACCTGGAGCTAAGTTGGCAGCCAGCATGACAGTGACATCTATGTCTTTATTTACTGTTGTCCTGGGGTAAAAGTTGAGTGTGTGTGGCCACACATGGTTTTTTATCTGAGTGCTGGGAATTTGATCTCAGGTTTCTGGGCTTGCATGGCAAGAGTTCTTTTCCACTAAACAACTACCCTACCCCCTACTGCTGATTTCTTAACTAATCTTTCTTAAGTTTGCTGCCAACTGAAAATAACATGGCTGAGAGACCTCCCCATTAATTTATTCACTGTAACAGTCTTTTCCCCATAGGATTGAGCTATTGGAGTTATTTTCATTGTGACAGTAGTTTTTCTCTTCATTTTATGCTCACAGTTCCTTATATTATATGTCTCTGTGCTAATGCACATAATTATGGTTCCACATGCTCTTAATATGAGCTTAAGAAATGCCCTGTCATCTCTTCTGTGTTATGATAGCATCTGTGCATTTCACATAGAGAGTATCTTTAATCATTCAAATTTCTAAAGTGTTCTGCTGAGTTGTTGATTAGAATTGAAGTAATTTTTCTCTGGAAACATGCAGTTTTCTATATAGCATTTTTTAATGTACTATTCAATGTATTATAGCTATAATCATTCCTGCTTTGCAATGTAGTCATTGCTTATTACATCCAAATATTGATACAAACATTATATATCAAACAGCTTAGTATTTTTTGTCAAGAGGTTTATGTATATACAGTTTGTTCTGATAATTTAATTTTTTATAAAGATAAATATTTGTTTTGTGATTTTTTCCCCTCTAAATTACTGAGACTTGTCTTTCATTATTTTATTTGCATAAGTAATAAAAATGTTGAGTGATATTTTAGCTATCTCAGGTTATATTTTATTTGTATGTAGTTGTGTGTATGTGTGTGTGTGTGTGTGTGTCTGTGTGTATGTTGTAAGCATGTATGTTTATGTGTGCCTGTCTGTGTGCACGTCAAAATCAGAGAATGACTTCAGATGTTTGTATCTTATGCTATTTCAAAATTTATTTTATATAAGAGTTCATTGTGTTTGTATCATTTCCAGCTCTCTCACCCCTCCAAATCCTCCTGTACTCCTCACATCCCTTATCAAACTCATGGCCTCTTTTAAATTCAATTAGTGTTGTCTGTATGTGCGTGTATTTAGAACTGATCACTTAGGATTAGGAGATCACCTCTGGAGAAAATTGATGCTGCTTTCCTCAGTAGCCATTTACTGCTTGTAGCTCTTCACCTAGGAATGGGCCTTGTGATGTTTTCTTCTACCCGTATTGGCATGTAGACTGGTGTAGGCTCTGTAGGTCTTGTGAAGTTCATGGGTGTAATACTCATGCCCTGTCCAGAAAGCACTATCTAGCAAGAGACTTCATGATTTTCAAGCTCTTACCATCTTTCTTTCTTCTTGTCTAAGATATTCCCTGAGTCTTAGATATAGGGATATTCTTACACGTATGTTGAGGTTTGGTCTTTTGCTTACATTGTAATGCTAAATACTGGCCCCTCAGGCCTGGTTGCCCCCATGAAGAAGAGAATCTCTCCATGCATGTACAATGTGACCTTGTTCTTTAATTTAAACCTATTGTTTAAATAAAGATGCTGACAGATAATAGTTAGGCAGAAGAGACATAGGTGAGGTTTCAGATTCCTGGAACTGGGGACAGAGGAGAACCAGGAAAAGTGGAAGAGAGGAGGAAGCTGCCATAAGATAAGTGAGTTATGAATACTTGGATATGAGGGCAGGCCAATTGGAATTAAAAGTAGCCCAGATGGAACATGGCAAGTTATAATTTGCTATGGGAAAATAAATGTTAATAACATAAAGTGTAGATATCTGCCCAACTCTAGTGCTGATTAAAGCTTATCATAAAAATAAAAGTTGTGTGTCTTTTGTCTGGTAAGTGAATGATCAAAGGCAGGATAGAAACTCTAATTTGAGATCTACTATGACAAAACATGAATGTCACATTTGGGACTAAGTACCCAAGAGTCCCTTATTCCCTACATTTTGCATCTCTCTAACAGCCTGTAATTGGTTAATATAAGAAGCCTATGGCTTATAGCAAAAGGCAGAATAAGACAGGTGGACTTTACTACAGAGAGAGGAACTCTGGGAAAGAATCAGAGGTGGAGGATTTGTCATCAAGACACAGGACATATGAAACTGAGGAAGGGTTACCAATCCGTGACACACATAGAATAGTATAAACAGGTTAATTAAGTTAAAAGCTAATTGGGGAGCAAGCCTAAGCCAAGGCCAAAAGCATTGTAAATAAGTATAAATCTCCATGCCATTATTTAGGAACTTGGGTGGACAGAGAAAAGCCCAAATGGTTACAGACAATCTGGGGTAATGGGCATGTATAAATAAGAACAAGGTATTAAATACAAAGTTACACAAAAAGTAAGGTATTGAAAACATTAGTAAAAGTTCCAAAGATATATTTCCACTGAAAAGCAATTAGAGTAATAGTATGTATGAATATAAGGTGTGATATTTGTATAACATCCCAGAAAAATTTTAATAAGCACTTGAGACAGAGTCATATGCTATCCAATAAGTCTCAGTCACATACAGACTGTCCTGATGATGTTTGCACCAGATAACCACAGAACTAGATTAAACCATCTAGTTCCTCAGGTTCCCTCAGTAATCTTTCCATAACAATGAAGTCTAGTAATATGTTTCTTTGAAGTGATTCATATGAGCTGATTTTTGTCTCATTTTGCAGAAAAAGGCAGTGGCACTGTGTAACTATTTTTCATGGGCATGTCATACAAGGCAAGAAATGTGTTTGATTCATAGTAGACTTCATATATTAAGTGTGCCTCACAGCATTCAGCTCTTTGTGGTTTGATGTTGTGTGTGTGCATATTCATATATGTATGGGTACATATGTGTGTAAGCATGTATCTATATGCATGTGGATACAGATATATGTATGTGCCTGTGTGAGTGTGTGCTCACTTGTGGCAGCAGAATTGGACACCAGGTGACCTACTCAATTCACATTTTATTTCTGAAGGATCTCAGGATGAAAGGAAGATTGCAACAACCAAAAAAAAATGAAGACAAGTCCTTAAGGAGATACTATTTCCAGCATAGGTTATTACTATCCATCTTGCCATACAGAGGCATCTATAATAAAAACAACATCTATAAAAGGATACAAAAAGTACAATCTATCCCAATTGTCTGTGACAGGGAGCTGCTGGCCTCCTGTCTCACTCTGAAACTGTCCTGGGAGCTTTCCTTAGGCAGACCTAGGAAATTATTGCCTTTTATCTCTTTACTTTGTCCTTCATCTCTTCTGCATTTCTGAAAGAAAACTCACACTATGATTAGAACAACTCCATCAGCTGTGTACAGGATCAGCTCCCTTGAGCTGAAAAAGTGTTTATTTAATAATTTCAATTTTTTTGTTTTTCTTTGATTTCATCATTTTTGTGATAAGTTTGCTGGATCTAAATGCCTGCTATTTCGACTTGGCATCTCCAGGCCCAGTCTCTTTTGAGATAAAATGTTTCTCCACTCCCTGCTCCAATACTTCTTTGCCATACATATGTCTGCTTTGATTTCTGCCCAATCTAACAATATGTCAATTGAAGATATCTATGCTGTTTCCTTCTCACAATAAAAAAATAATAAGCATATAATCCCTAAAAATAAAATGTTCAAAATCTTGCCTTATTAAAATATCTCTTAAGTATGATCATGTATATACAAGTGGTTTTTGTACAATCATAGTTTGCTGGGACCTTGCACAGCCTAGAATGGGTTGAGGTGGGACAAGGTGTCAGACATAGCTTTAAAGACTGATGGTCTCTGGCTTTCTAGCTCTCTAACTATATTGAATGCTTGTGGATAACTACTTAAAAATCCTAAAAATTTTCTAAGGTATTCTATGATTAAAAACTGCTGAGTTCTTTTCTCTTTAACTCTGTGCTTCATTAAACATCATAACTCGCTGGCAGTGGTGGCGCACGCCTTTAATCCCAGCACTTGGGAGGCAGAGGCAGGCAGATTTCCAAGTTTGAGGCCAGCCTGGTCTACAGAGTGAGTTCCAAGACAGCCAAGGCTATACAGAGAAACCCTGTCTCCAAAAATAAACAAACAAAAAACCCAAAAAGACAAAACAAAACAACAACAACAAAAAACATTATAACTCTCTGTGCTTTATTTAACTCTTTATGCTTAAATAAGCGCTAGGGAAACTTAACTCTTACTGTCCTCTGCTTCATTAAGTGCTGGGGAAACTTAAATATTTATTAACTTTTTATTACTTGTGCTTTAATAAGTGCTAATATGTGGTGATTAACACATGCTGTTTAGCAGCAGGGATTAAGTAAAGGATTTATTGTTAGTGTCCCTTTCTCTGGTAAGTCAGCAAAAAGCCTCTTTGACTAAGCTGGTTAACCCTCTGTGAACCAGAGAGAAAGGAATTGAAAAGAATTAAGGTTCTTTCTACAGGCAAATATGCAACGACATATACACCCACACTCTAGCCAGGCTGGACCCTCTGTCACAATCAACTCCACAACTATTCATGCACGCTTACATATATCCACATACGTCTACACACAGTTAGACAAACAGACACATACTTTTCAATAGATGGATGGATGGATGGATGGATGGATGGATGGATGGATGGGGTAGAGCTTCCCAAGCCAAACCGTAAAACCAACAACTTTATTTCTTTCCTCTAGCCATTTTTTACCCTTTAAGACAAAATGTTCTTTAGAAACTTACCTCAGTAATAAAATGTTAGAGAGAAGGGAGTTACAGAAGAATGTTGATGTTAAGTTTAAAGCCATATTTCATTCTATATACTTATTATAAGCTCAAAGCAACAGTTTTTACATGGCCTTGACTAATCATATTGCATATTTGTAACTTTAGCCTTGGATCTAAATGTTTTTCCTTAACACAAATGTGTCTCAATTCTATTTCTCATTTTGGTGTAATTATGAAACCTCACCATATTTCTTATTATGGTCTTTATTTATTATTATGAGGAGTGGCCATATTCTATTCTTGATTCCAAGTTTATTAGATCTTTCTAGAAAAGTAACTAAGACCAACTCCAAAAACTTTCTTCCTAATATTATTTGAATCAAATCAGCAAGTCTATAGAATCACTACCTATTTGTCCATGTAACATCACTACTAGGTAGTAAGTACAGCTTCACAGGTCTGCAGAAATCTGCTCAAAATGGTGGGTCTTTACCTAGTGATAGTTGTCTATTTAATAACACCAGGAAAAGCATATTAATAGCTGAAATCTTTCCTCAAATGTAAACTCAGCCCAGTCTAAAGAAGTAAATCCGTCATAGCTTTATAGTCTATGGCAGAACCATCTCAGAAAGATCACCTGCTAAGTTTTAGCTTCTCCTAGATGGCTCTTGGCAATGATTTGTTTGCTTATATCATGTACTTAGTACTAAATTGACTTATAAGCAAATGCTCTTGTAAAGTAAAAAATGTTAACTTGGCCCAACTTCATTTTGTTCATGATGATGATGACAATGATGATGGCGGCTAATTTTCCTGAATCTTTCTTTGGAACAATTAACATGGATTTTTGAATAAATATATTTAAAGCTGGTTTTAAGGACAAGATATACGTAACCTTAATTCTGTTTGTCTCCATGATATGTTATCTCCTGAAATATGAAATGTTATCTCCTTGATCATTATCCTAAATGTGATTCTACAACATGGTCCCTATAGCTTAGATAAGAATAACTGATGTCTGTGCCTTTACATATGTTTTATATAAAAGTAAATGTATATATCAATACAAACATTTTAAAGATTTTTGGGATTTTTTAAAACCTGGATAGTCTCTTTAAAAATCAAGAAAATAAAGCAAATAAGTTTTCCAAGTTCCAGCGCATAACTTTTATTCTATCTTTTGAGGTAAGCAACTGCCATATGCATCCCTTCAGCAGTACTCTTTCCTAAAATGGTGGCAGCAGGACTCAGATAGTACCACTATTCCTTCACAAAAGATGAGATGAATAGGCCATCACAGTTGATATTATAGAAAGTTTTACAAGGTAGAAATGCCTAAATAAGTAACTTCAGGTACACAGAGATTGAGGATTAAGAATAATACATAAAATATTAAAGTTTCTAAGGTCAAAGATCATAACTACAAAAGCCGACTAAAATATATGACAAATCAAAGCATACTTAGGAATATCTGACTATTAATTACTGCATAAGAGTTAAAGAATCAGATTGGTTACAGAGAAGTACCAGAGTGTAACTGATCTTCTGGGTATATGGTAACCATACTTGGCGGTTCTAATATGGCCTGAAGGGCTAAGAGGGAAAATGGTTGGATATTTTTCTTCTTGCTCTCCAGGGTTAATAAGGGAAACTGTATTTCATCTCTAGAAATGTTCTTGTTTTAGTTATGGTTTTACTCTTAGAACAGACACTGTGACCACAGAAATTATTATAAGGACCACATTTAATTGTGGATGGCTTACAGGTACAGAGGATAAGTTCATTATCATCAAGGTGGGAACATGGCAGCATCCAAGCAGGCATGGTACAGGAGGTGCTGAGAGTTTTACAACTTCATAAGAAGACTGATAGGAGGCTCGATCTCATGTGGTTAGGAAGAGGGTCTTATTGCCTACCCCACAGTGACACACTTCCTCCAACAAGGACATGTCTACTCCAACAAGGCCACATCTCCTAATAGGGTAACTCCCTGGGCCAAACGTATTCAAACCACCACAGTTCTGTAACTGTGGAAAGTCACCTATTCTCCTGATCAAGGAGGCCATGGAGACCACATTCAATGAAATCCAACCAGTGTTCAGTATGTATGTATATACACCTATATTTACACACACACACACACACACACACACACGTATGTCATCTCAGCTCTGTAGAGTCTATCCATGGCTGAGAAAAACAGGTCTATCTTCTTAAATACAGAAGCAAAATTGAAAAGTTGTATCTATCAAATATGTAACACTATCTCATTCTGAAAGAATACACCTCAGAGCTATAATATGTCCTTCTGTACTTTAACCATTCTTGTTTTCTGAATAAAAGAGGCTGCCAAATACTCTGCCATCAAATTTAGTAGTTTGGGAAATGATTCAGGACATCCAGGGGGTGTCTTTGGAACTTTAACACAAAATCCTTTAAAAGGACCCAATAGGATCCTATTTCTGTTTTAAATGGTCACATAGGTGCTGCCTTTAACTGACTTCTCTTTAAAGCTTCCAGGTTCTTGTGCCTTATATAGGAGTCTGATGTAGCTAACAGCAGATTACAGCTACTTTATCCTCTTACAGGGCGCGGATACAAGGTCTAGCCAGTTGTACAGTTACATTTCACCTTACTAAACAAAACTTATGTTAATCTTGATGTTAAACTCATAGTTTCCCACAAGGTTGTAATAAAAGGAGGAGACTCAATGGCTGATTCTGCACCTATGTCGGACAATGAAACATGTCTGAAACTTTTCCACCAAACCAATAGTCTCATATCCTGTAACTAATAGCAGTGAAAAAAAATCATCAATCTTGTCTGCTAAAGATGCTTTCAATGGTTTTCTTTCCTTCAGCAAAGGCAAAACTGCCTTAATTATTTTCTTAACTGTGCTTTCAGAAGGAGTTTATATTAGTACTAACAGTCTCATTTTTAGTTTTGTACAGATACTGCCGTCCTTAAATAGTATGCTCTAAAAATACTGAGTATCACCAAATAGCTATCTTATATTCTAGATTATTGCTTTCTGTTGTTTTATCATGGCTTCTTAGATGAATTCTCCTTAGAGTTACCCTAACTGCTACCCTTTCTCTGTCTCTCTTTTGTCAGTTGAAACAGTTAAGAGATATCTGTGACCAAAACCACTGAGAGCAGATCCCGAGACCTCTGAGATGGGGACTAATAAGCCATCCAATATATCCCTCTTTTTGTTACTATGACCATTTTTTTCATAAGTCTCAGAACCACAAAAGGCTGAACATAACACTTCTTTGTACCACTTACAGTCTCTTTTTCACCAACACTCAGAAAAATCTTAAATTTCTTTTTTCCAGATCAGCTTAACCTTCTTAAGGACTAACTCACTTTTTTAGGTATCTGACTATGGCTAAGGAGGAATTTATGGCCCCTCATATCTCTCAGAGCTTCTCCTAAAATATTTGGCCTAAGATTAGGCTTAAGGAACAGAAAATCTAATTTCTTGTTTTATTGTTTGTTTGTTGTTTCCTTTTGTTTTGGTTTGTTTTTTAGTGTGTTGTTTGATGAGAAATCCGTCTGTGGTGAGAATTGCAGGATCCAGGAAATAGTAAGATGTTGAGCTTCTGCTTCGAGGATGCTACATCCCTTCCATCCTACACTGGATTCAGTTCCTTACCTAGGACCGCTATTTTTTCCTGTTCCCTTCCATCAATGCTCTTCTTAGCTCTTATGCAGCTGGAAGTATCTAGAGAGACACTCTTTATCATTTTTTTTCCTGTTTGTTGTCCTTATTGTCTGTAATAAAGGAAAAAAGATCTCAATTTGGAAAATGCTTGCTTGTAATCCACCCCTCCCTCTTCTCAAGAATAACTACCAACACACACACAATTGCTCTATGAAATGGAGGAGCCAGAACTAAGGCCAGAAAAATCATCCATGGAATCCCAACACCAATATGCTCTGCCCCACTTCAAGCCATACAAAACCTCAAGCTCTTGCTGTAACAGAGAACAGTCTCCCCTTCCTCCTTCCAACTTTCTGATCAAAAGAACAAATCTGGGTATGAGGAAGGGCTCAGGAGACAACTCAGTGGTTAGCAGAACATACTATTCTTCCTAAAGATCTGAGTTCAATTCCAGCACCCACATCAGGTGATTGACAACTGCCTGTAATCCCAGCTCCAAGGAGTATCCTGACATTTGCCAGAAAGTGCACATACTTTCCTATACACATATACATAATAAAAAATATTTTTTTAAGGAACAAGTTTGTGCCTAGAGATGCCTTTCTTCTGTCTTTATTTCCATATAACCTTGAGCAATTCTAACCAAATACTCTGGGATCTGGTAGAATCCCCTGATGGAGCACACAAGCTATTTTATTCTAGTTACTCATGTTTCTTTTCCCAAGTCCCACAGGTCTAGCCTGTGCTGTTTCCATCATATTCATCTTTTCATGTGAAGGTTGAAAACAGGGACTAGGGTACATTTTGTGAAGGATATTTCAGCAACTTTCTCACTAAGTGTCCTAAAAATGGTTAGTAGTATTTTAGTTACTTTTGTATTGTTGCAAATTTTTTGTCTTTTCGATTTTTTTCACTACCACCAACAACTGTAAACTGAACAGCCTTGAAGTTAATTATGTGAAAACTTTGACCATATGCTTAATTATTTCCTTAGGATAAATTTCTAGTAATTGAATTTTCGGTTCATTGTTTATACATATTGTTATAGCTTTTGATATATATTATCAAATTACCCTGCACATCGTTTGTACACACTAAAATCATTCTAGCAGAGACCAGGTGTTAGTAAAAAAATATTAGAAATAAAAGTATCTCTTTGTTATTTTTATTTCCATTTCACTGTAAGTTGTGAAACTGCTTAATAATTTTTGCTAAAAGTGTAGCCAGTTGTCTTGATCACATTGTTAATTAAGCCAGCTGAGATAAAACCATAACAATTAACATAGTATATCATATACACAGAAACACACACAGGAGATGCAGTTATTTCATAAGTTTTAAATAAACACATGTTTACATATCCACTAGGAAAGTGAAATACACAGATGTCTCATTCCTCAGCAATGGTACTTTTCACCTACAGCCCTACTTTGCCAGTCTGTTATCTAGCCTTGGAATAGTATAAGAGAAAACTTAAAGAATCAAGGACAACCATAACAGAAGATAATGGAAGAGATTATCTGTCTTCCTTAATTGTGAACAAAATATTTGAAAACTGTTGATAGATGACTTTTTTTCAGTTAGATGTGCTAGTATATGTAAATATCTTTTTCTAATATTTGTCATGTTATGAATAATTTATATATACACATATGATCCCTGAATAAATACATTGTGTGTCTCTTAATAATTGGAAACATGCAAAGCTTTATAAGTGAAACTATTCCTTTACTTAAAAAAATTATTAATCTGTCTCTGTCTCTGTCTCTGTGTCTGCCTGACTGTCTATCTGTCTGTCGTTAGTTTATGTATGGCTAATTTCCTGTGAGTGCAGGTGTCTGTGGAGGCCCGAAGAGGCCATCATATACCCTGGATCTGAAATTACAGTCAGAAGCTACTCTAAATGAGTGCTGGGAACACGACTCATATCTTTGTAAAGGGTAGTAAGCAAGCACATTTAACTACTAAGGAATCATTCCATCCCCTTAAGTTATGACTTCTAATACAGGTTTAAAAGCCTCAAACATGTTTCCTACTCTTGCAACCAAATGATCCCTGCTGAGTAGTTCAGTTTTGTATTCAATAGATCTTATAAGGCAAGGCTTCTGTGTGGCTAGTTTCTCATGGCTCAGTGTCATCAATAAAAGTTGGTAGATAGCTACTATTTTCAGTGGCCATTCAGTTAACACATAGTTCTTCGACAAAACATAGCATTAGAATTCTCTTCACTAAAGTCCAAGGCTATTAAACATTTTTCCCCAGGAGTGAAAATACATATATCCAAAAGGGATAAAAGAGCAGGTAGTTCATTTTTTCTAGATATTTTGAATATATTAATGTCATAAATATTATACACTTTAAAGAAAATAGTTTTCAGACCTTAACTCATTTCCCTTGTAGATACTGTATTTTCAAATATCCAATCTTAATTGATTTAAGACTAACTTCTGTGAGTCTTTTGCCCTTGAAAAAGATGCCCTCCTATTGATAGTCTTAATTTGGATTTAAATGAGCCTATTCATTTTTCAATGATATAATGTATAATAATGCTTCTTTGCCTAGATTCAGGTTTCAAGCATATTAATTCTGCATATTTTGCTTGAGTATTCACCACTTGATAAATGGATTACAAAAGTTATACTCATTAATCAAAGACTCATGGCATGACCAAAGCAAGAATAGTTATGACTGACACATTGAGAAGCTTTGAGAAAATGCTCTCAGCCAACCTGTATTAACCAGGAATTTGCTGCTCTTTGTACCAATGAATGGGAAAAGAGACTCTGAATACAGCTTTAGAAGCCTAGTATCATCAAGCCACATTTACATCTGTATTCCTGTTGCATAGCACTTTCTTCAGGGATAAAACCATTTGTCTTGGAGTGAAGCTCTTTATGACAAAGGTCATTCATTCAAGGTGAAACATTCCTTCCTGCAGGAAAATTTGCTAAGATCAGGAAGTAGACAACTTTAAATCTGCAGGAAGCCCCTAGAACTAATTATTTTCATTGGGGCACTCCCTGTCCAAGCATCTATAAGCTTTAAAGAATGTTCAAGACATGTTAATACAAGTGAACTGCCTAGAAGAGGCTAAGACCAGCTTAAGCACCTGAAAGAAATAGTAATAAACTGAGCTACCCCCAAAAGAGATTTTCTAACTTGTTGAACTGCTTACAGATTGTTCAGTGTGCTCCCAGGTTCCAGCTTTCGTGAGTTGTTATCCATCCTTGGTGAGATTTTGGTGATAATGTTGTCTTTGTCATTTCTGCTTCTATAAGTAATTCCATCTGTACTCCTATAAGTACTTGCAATAAAACTCATGTTGGACTTTGCTAGTATCCTTACTTTGATCTATCATTTATTCTCTTCCTGGGGTAGGTAGATGTGTGTGTGTGTATGTGTGTGTGTGTGTGTGTGTGTGTGTGTATGTGTGTATGTATGTGTGTGTGTTCCAAAGAATAGTATCACAGAACTTCCAATTCTGGTACTTTGTTACCTAAAAATTGGATTACTACTCCAAGATCCTTGACTATTCCTTCTGATCAGCACCTGAATGCAAAATTCTGCTCTCTTATGAGCTCATGTCTGTATTTACATCAGTAGGAGACACAATCCACAGAATATGAAGAAAAATTTCAGATTGCTGTCCAATCACCACTGTGCATTATATAAGAATAATTATACAAAAATAGCTTTCTTCTAATATGATTGCCATTTTCATCAAATAATAGAGAGTATATCAGTGAGAAAGTCTTGATTTCATGATTCCATAGATGACAAATATTCTTTTATACCTGAGAGAAAGAAGATTTTAGGCTCATAGCTTTGGTCACTATCTAAGATTTAATCTGATACACACGTTGTTTTATTTATTCTGAGAAATGCCTTCTGTTTGTGTATATACTTTTAAGTTTTCTATGGTAATGATTCTTTAAAATTTAAAAATTTTAAGTCTGAAACAATATAAAAATATATACAGTGAATATTACATCGCAAAGTTCATGAGTTTGGTAGGCATATAAATAAAGTTTAGCAATGAATCCTGACCTAGAAAATTCATTCCAAATATTGTTCAGTAGACATTTGAAATGTCACTTATATACAAAAGCATCACTGACTCTCTCCAAACCTGGTTCTATTGTCCTATTTTTAAAGAAAGTCTGGTTCTCTCTACTTCAATAGAAGGTCTTTAAATAATATGGCCAATTACATTGCCATTATGCTTGCTAGCACACTATGAAATCACAACACATTCAAGTGTCATGTGTTGGTATTGGGAAGTCAGTACGTCTAGAGCTTACACAGATAAACACTAAACTAATATGTTTGAATTTCCACTTCAATCCCTAAAACAGTTATAATTTATTGCTCTTTGGATTTCTCCTGATATTTGGTGTTATTTCTGCCTTTCTCCTTTTTGTTAATTGTAATTTTAGTTGATTACAAAGGAAAGAGGTTATGACTTTAGATTGCAAGACATTAAATTTCACTTATCACCAGGAATATTCCCATTGGCTTATTGGACTGATATTTCATAAGTGTGGCACATAGTTTCACCAGACATTTCTCTCATCCTTCCATGGATGTAGGATTAGAAATCATTCAGAAAAGCAACTACCTTGTTAATAACTAACATGCATACTCGAAAGAACAATGGTGCTTTGACAGATGAAGCATGTTAGACACATACTAAAAGAGATGTGATCAAAGGAGACTATGCGCAAAACATGGGACATGGAGAGAAATAAATGGTAAAGATTCAAGGAAAACTTAATTAATAAGAGAGTCTGAGATGGACTCTAAGAGATTTAGCCCTGACTGGATAGATGGCATCTTATCATTCAGTAATTGGGAATTTGATTAGCCAATCAATACTGTCCTATTTTTAACCATCTATAAAATATTTCACTTCAAGCTCTTAAATGAATTTCTAAATGACTCATTAATTACAATTCTTTTTAAGGCAGAAATCATAATATTTCTTTATAATAAACGAAGAGCTATTTAAAGAGAAAGGCCACTGCACACAGGAAAAATGTTGCATATCGTGTGCTTCATTTGTGTAACAGAGCAGCATTTAAATCTCATTATTATTGCAGTATGAAACATGTCACCTAATGAAGAAATCTATAATCCTCACAAATGCATGATTTTATTTTCTGAGTATTTGAAGTAATAATAGGGAAATTATTTTAACAGATCTAATTGGTCATACAAAAGAGGAATTTGCACTTTCTGAGGAGAAATTACCTAGTTCTACACATTAACATATTGCATGGAAGTTCAAAGCAAATTTAGAATAAAACTTAGAGTAACATGATTCTGTGCAATTTTGTAAAGTGAAAGCTGTAATAGTCCCTCTACATGACTTATGCTTATTATGTGATCCTATGCTTCTGCATCCTTGGGCGTGTGTGTGTGTGTGTTTGTTCATGTGTACATGTGTACAAAGCTAAATTTTTAAATTTTCATTTTATGCTCTCTGCATGGGCTTTTAGGAGAGGTCACTTCAATAGAGAAAGCTGTTTTTCATTTTTCTTTCCTGTGTTCACATTTATGCTTCTCATGTCCTTATAGTTAGGTATGGCTAAGTTGCTGAGAGCTCACTGGAGTACATGAGTAGCTGGGGTAGTGTCTGGTTCATGGATAAGTTCTAATTTTCCTCCCTTGTGTTCTTTCCATCACTAAAGATGAATGAAAACATAAGTCCTTCAATGGGAGAGAGATTCTGGAGATCATATCATTAAATAACATAGAGCATCCTTACAGCAAGAAGAATCTTACTATGTCTACATTAGGAAATACGTTGATAAGCTCTCATCATTATTCATTTAAGGGTATCTGGAAGTCCATCGATGCTTCCTCAATAACTAATTACCAAATATTCATGGAATTATATGGTTGCTTTCATAGAATTCAATATATATTGCATAACTTAACTAATTGTTCTCACTTGTATTGTTGAACATTTAGATTGCTTCTCTATGCCCAAAGTTCTTCATGGAAAAAAATGAGTAGTAAGAATCACTCTGAATAATTACTGGAAGAATAAAATGAATTTATAGGTGTGTAAGTTCTCCTTGGGAAAAGAAGTGTTCACTTCAGGTTAGTGATTTTTTTTTTTAATAACCATTTCTCTAAGGATCGTTGAAATCTGAAATGAAAACATGTGGTCTCATGATGAAACTAAATGAGACATGAAATCTTACATGATACTGGGCAATATGGCTGCTCAATGTTGCACATAAGCTACAGATATAGAATCAGGAATCCCCATACTCCCTGAGGAGAAAGCTAACAATGTCACTAGCCTCCTCATTAGAAGCTGTGAGTTTCTCTACTCATGGGTCCTCATATGTCAAAGACTGTCTGACAAATAGTTTTTCATGAAAGTAAACATCAGCTACCTAAAATGAAATGTTTACAGGTGCAAGAGAGGCAGACCTAATAGAAGATAATCAATTAGGGAAATGCAGACAGAAAATAGCCTTAGCACCAATGTAAACAGGGGAAACCCAGAATCGCCTGGGAAAGAGAGAAGGCTTGGCTCCTTGTAGTGTCATGGGAACCAGGAAGTTAAAGAAAGTACCAATCCATGCTTTCCTTTCTTGTCCTATCAGCACACAATGGAAGACAACAGCTGTGAACATTATCGTGTCATTTTTACTAGTCAGAATTCTGCAGTCTTGGGACTGTTACTCAATTCTAACATGTCAGGCGTAATTATACAGAGGAAAAGACTTTACATCCATCTTGAGGCAAGTGGCAAGTTCAGTCCCATAATTACGACTGTGCTTAATTATTTCATTAAAAGCAAACCTTATTCTACAAAATAGAAATTCCTACTGTGCTCTTACTCATTAATTTTTCTATAAGGAAGCAAAGCACTTTAATTCAATTCCTACTCACTGCTTGGACAGCAGTCATCTGTGCCTTACTGCTTGGGTAAAGTCAGATGAATGTTTCATATTTTTCATTTCATTTAGCTAAAATAATTTTAAGTGTTCCTAATGAATATCATTCTGACTAGGTCTTATTATATAATAGATTTCCATTGCAGGATTTGGGAACTCTTTCAAACTCAAGTTAGAGAAGACTAGGACATAATTAGGACATAGTAAGAAAATCTAACTTGGGAGAAATAAGCCTTTTATTTAATTTCTTTAGGAACACATGTGGTTAAGCCGTGACCCCACCCAGTGGCTCTGAACTCTATTTCAAATGAAAGATGTATCACTTTTTGTCTACTGATACTTTATTTCCTAGTGAAGTTTTACATCTGTTTTTGTCTAACACTGTTGTCAGCTGTCTGGTGTTGTATGTCATTTGAGCATAGGAAAATGTTTAGCTCTAGGAATATGTTTTAATGTTAGGAAGAAGAATGACCACCTCTTTTTTCTGAGGTACGCAGTTATGAAGCACACTTGAACTTAAAGGAGCTTCTGCAGTCTTTGTCTGAGGATGGATTTACAGCAAAGTCAAAAGATGAAAGGAGTGAAATTGTATTTCCATAAAATAATTTGTCCTCTTATACCCAACTCAAATATTTGTCACATTCTTATACCCAACTCAGTTGACATCAGCTAATCTTACACCATGTCTTCTGAGGCACTGCATCTTCTGAAACACAGAAACTCTGACCTTACCTCTAGCGTTTGAATACCCTCTGGAGCTTGAGTTTACCAAGGCTTTAGAATACGGCCCAAGGTACAGCATCAATCCCTGCTGTACTGTGTTCGGATTCCAATAGCTACCAACGTTTAAGTACTCCTATGTCATAAAAATTGTGCATCGTTTTTTTGTTTAACTTCACATACAACCTAGGAAGGCTCTCAGGATTGATTACTGTGTTTTTTTCCTTTTATTTAATCATTTAGTGTTCTGTTTAGGAGTTGAAATAATTTCCATCCTCACTCCTAGCATACAGCATTTGTTATTTTTATTGGTGTCATATTCAGTTGTGCAGATCCACATTCATTCCTCCCCTACCTCACCTTCCTATCTTTCTTTTCAAAGAGTGTCCATCTACTTTCATGTCACACACACACTCACAATCAAACACATATGAACACTTACAGTGTTTAAGATCAACATGTGGAAGAAAACATGTATTAATTACTAATGTTTATGGATATGCCTTATTTAGATATAGTTTATAGTTCAATTTATTTTCCTTCAAAATATAATTTTGTTGTATTTTGTAACCAAGTAAACATTAATTGAGCATACATGGGACACTTTTTTCATTCATTGGTTGAAAACTTCATATGCTGTTTTCATAGCTTAGATATTGTGAATATTGTTTCAGTAAGCTTGGGTGTGAAAGAACACCTATGATATGCTGACTGAGTCCTTCGGGGATATTCCCGAGTGAAACTGGATAAGATTTTAAGAATCCTATTGAAGAACCTCCATATTACTTTTGACACAGACTAAATTAAGTTAGATTCCAACCAGCAGAGAATGGGGATTGCCCTGTACGCTTTCTAGCATCCTTTGGCATTTGTTCTCTCTCTCTCTCTCTTTTTTCATAACACAATGCCATATACTAAAATAAAAAAAAATAACACAAGGTTGGACAAGGAAAACAACAAAATGAAAAAAAATCTCCAAGAGCATGTACAGGAATCTGAGACCCATGTGTTTACACACTCAGGAATCCCATAGAAATACTAAAGTGAGAGCTGTACTATGTGTACAGAGGACCTGGTACAGACAAATATTGGCCTAGTGCTTGTTGCTCTAGACTCTGTACGTTCATATGAGCTTTGCTCAGTTGATTTAGAGGATTTTCACATCTTGGTGTCCTCTATTTACTCTGTCTCTTACACTTCCAGCTCCTCTCCCAAGGGGTTCCCTGAGCTTGGAAAGGAGGGACTTGATAGAGACATTCCATTTATATCTGTGTGTTGAGGTCTCATCCTGTATAATACCTAGCTGTGCATATCTGTATTTCTTCTCACCTGATGCAAACGGTCACTTCTTTGATGAAGATTGTTTAAGGCATTGATCTATGAGTATAACAAAATATTATTGTAAGTCATTTTATTGTTGTGCCTTTGTCTTCTTTTGTATGTTCAGTTTTCTTTAGAAACATAGTATTTGATTTTATCTTAGCACTCTGGGCTATCTAGTCTCTGGTTCTTGGTCACCTAAGCAGTTTTCAGTATAAGTTTTATCTAGTGCAGTGTGCCTTAAGTCTAATCAGTTATTGGTTGGTTACTCCCACAAGTGTTGTTCCACTAGTGCCTCGGAAAATATTGCAGGCAAGACAAATTGTAGCTCATGTTTTGTGACTGGGTTGGAGTTTATGTGTTTCTTTTGATAGCCTATAGGATATCTTCCTGTACCAAAGATAAAACAATGTAGGGTTGAAGGATCTATATAGGCAACATCATGCCACCTCCAAGTTCAATGAGTTGTATGAGTGTTGTATTCAGCAATGAGTGATTGCTGACAGTTTGTTAAGAGCATCTTATTGTCTTGGCAACAGCCTGAGTTCTTAGGGATTTCCAGAGGACTTCTTTGGCCAACAACTAAACTGGAGAAAACTTACTTTTGGCATTGGAAACTTCATTTAGTGACAGTAGATGACCAGTAGGGAACCCAGTTTTGGTACTGGAAGCTTCATTTAGTGACAACAGAAGGCCAATAGGGATTCTATGTCCCTCAGTATCTCATCATTTGGGGAAGTCACTAGGATTGCTGTCATATGTTTTCCATACCATTCATCTAACGCCCCTTAGTTCTGGCTATCCCTTTCCACATTCTCTCCTTCTACCACATCTCTCTACCTTGTCCCCAAAATGCACTCCAAAGTAAAGTGTCTTTATCACCTCATTTGCTTAGACATCCATGTTGCCTAAATACCAACCTATCCAGGTCTTTTAAAAGTAGCTTCCTGTGTATGATGCAGCTCAGTGCCAGGAAGAGAGGATTTTCCTAGCATCTTTTGGGTACAAAGACTAAAATACTCATTCCCCTTGTAGTGCATAGTTTGCTTATCAATGAGTCCAGTGTTGTGATGTTTGATTTTCTCTCACCCTATTTTCCATACCACCCTCTACTTCCTCACATATTTTTTGTCTGTCTGTATCCCTCTATCATCTAGCTTCAATCAGTCCTATCTCTATTTATCTGTCATAATTTTTCCATCTGTCTCTACTTATCTCCATGTACGTATCTCCCTACTTACCTGTCCGTGTCTATATTCATCTATATTCAGTATTTACAACCTACCAACCTATTAGTCTTTCTCCCTTCCTGCCTGCCTCTGTGTCTCTGTCTTTGTCTCTGTTTCTGTCTCTGTTTGTCTCTCTATCTCTGTCTGTCTTTCTGTCTGTCATCTATCTATCTGTCTATCTATCTATGATATAGATATAAATTTAGATATAGATGTGTGTGTGTGTGTGTGTGTGTGTGTGTGTGTGTGTGTGTGTTCATCTAGGAAGCCAAGTGAGCAAGTACATGCTTTCTGAGATGATCTTAAGCCTCAGTTCTAACCCTCTGTATTTGTGCTCATTTTGTGCATAATGTTGAGTATGTGTTCTCAAGAAAAGACAGTTTTCTCTCCTCATGATGTGCATCTTCACAAAATACTCCCTTTCTCGTGCAACTGGAAACTTCAGTAACATTCTGAAGATTCCCACCTAAGAGGATGATTGCTCAGTAAATGGCTCTAGCTATTTTCCAAAGACTAAAGCAGTTGCTTGCAAGAGTGATATCCTCAACTTCAGTTTTTCTCTTCTGTACATTTTTTATACAACATATTGACCAGGTTTATCCCCTATCCTATCTGCCCTCTTCACCCCCACTGAACCTCCTCTTCTGCAGAAAGATGCATTTCTCCCATAACCTGTGTCAGTTCTCATCATCTTGTGTCTAGAAGATTTTAGCTGTAATGAGTGAGTTTTGGCAAGGTTTGTACTATATCATAGTCAGGTTCCCACGTGAGAATGGGACTCCTATTATAGAAATTAACTCAGGTGTTATAGGAACATCAGAGTGTGTGAGATGCACACTTCATATTATTCTTACAATGAGATATACCGGCCTGATCAGCAGAGAGGAGTCTCCCCCAGACACTGGTTATGTTTGCTTTGTCACTTGTATGAATACCTGCTGCTCACTTCAGTAATACTAATTAGGGGTCTGAAGCACCTGCTTTCTAACTAGACAGTATCATAGTCTAAGTACTCCATGAGGAAAAGCATTAACAGAGACCTCAGGACCTGCTCTGTAAGGACCACACCCTATCTACACCACAATATACAGGAAGTATATGGAAATGGCCAGTGTGAGAAATTAGATTTTGTGACAGCCCTTTCTGCTGTGACTGTGAGATTGCTGCCCAGAAGCAAAACTTTACCCCTATTGCCCAGTTATGTGTGCCTGAAAACAGGATGGCCAAGACCTCCTTTATCCTGATTTCACTGGCTATGTTACCTGCAAGGGAGTGAAGAGATATAGTATAAGTATGGCATAATTCCTTTCTTGGAACTCTTTGGACTTGTGTTCCTACGGACTAGATGGTAACTGGCTCTTCTTCCACTACCCATCTATTACACTTCTAGTGCTTAGCTGTGAATGAGCAAGAACAGAATATGGCCCAAATGGACCTTTTTAAATATTTTTTTCCTGCAAATGGGGTAACACCCATTTCTTTGGCTATGCAAGGTTACTTCTATCTATCCCCATAAGCAATTATCGAGTTCTAGACTTTCTCCCCATCATATCAATGAAAGCATGTGAATCTTAAGCTAGAAGACAGGGGAGAGGGAACTTCATAGGTGAAAGCTTTCAGTCCTGACATGTGCAGGAATCCATACATGGTTGGCCTTGGCCTTGTCTCCACAATCTATCCATTCGTGAGTTTGGCACTCTGTGGCATTCTTCTTATTCCACTCTGTGACAATACTTGTCCCCTATATTTCAGGACACTGGAGGAATTTATTAGAATCCTTACCTTTGGTCAACTTAATTTTGTGGGACAACTACACACTGAGAAAGTGCAGCGAGATGTGCCTGGCATGCAGATGGTAAAATTATGCAGGAATTTCCTTGCCACTAGAGTAGCTGAAAGTCAGACAATAGTTCCCTCCATATGATTACTCCTGATTACAGTATTTTGAGTGGTTACCCAGAGATAATATAAAATCCCTTTCCAAGGACAGACCACTGTGTAAATTTCAGGTTACCCATCTAAATATATTGCAACCCTGTGAGGATTATGAAAGTTTCCAGTACTAGCATCTGTGCTGGTATACTTTGCCAGAACTCTTTGTTATCCTTAATCCTACAGAAGTGGAGGGACTTCTTCTCAGTGGGTTGTAAAGCCAGCTTAGCAGGTGCTAGGATTATTGTCATTCTCTGGATATTATTTGTCCCAGAAGTCTGAATCAAATATTCAGTTTCTTCCATTGTTAATTTCCAGTGTTTTCTAATGATAAGTCATTTCAACATGCAGCTATGCACTTAACTATTTTTGCCCTTCTTTTGTCACGGAAGGGGGAGGATTCTGGGTATTTCTCTTTAGTCATTTACCAATTTTCCATGTGTAGATATTGATGACAATGACAATACTTATTTCCTCATGTGTCCTTTACAATCCTTTGGCACTCCAGTTACTGATGATAACGTAACACAGCAAGGATGGGAGTGGCTACATGAGAGTATGGATTACCAGATCACATAGGTCACATTAAGAAGATAGACACTGGTGATTTTTCATCAGGGATGCGGGAAATAATCAAATGTCATAAGATAAATCATGAAGCTATTCATACCCAGCAAATGTCATTCTAGCAACAGCATGAACACATCGAGGATCAGATCGATATCCTGAAGAACAAAGTAGGTTAGTAGGTCAAGCTGCTAATGGTGGAGTCAGAAAACAAAGATCCAAATGCTAGTTGTTTTGGGGGGATTTCTATTGATTTGTTAAGTAGATTTCAAAACAATGGTTTTCATGATCACATTTTCATGCACATACGGTTAGACTAAGTTTCAAAGCTTTAACTTTAAGATGTAGAATGTAATTTCTGCCTTGGACTAGGTCTGTGTAGTAGAGATGTAAACGTTTCAAGAGGTGCTTTTAGTTAAGCAGCTGTTAAACAATGAGGCGGAGCTCAGAAGTGATGATGCAATGAGCTGGTGGTGGAGAACTCAGAAGGGCCGTCATAGTTTCCTTCCTGATTTTTTACTCTGGGTTTCTGAAAGACTGGAAGGAAAAAGGCAGTAACCATAACAATACCCCACAGAGAAAAGCTACTTTCTCTTCGCCTAATTAGAGACAGCAGTGTGGCAAAACAGTGTAGCAGCAGCAGAATAAATCCATGCTATAGGCTTAAGCAATGGTCAACCACGTAATAAACTTGACTTGTATTCTGTCAGGAAATGATATGACACATCAGGTACATTCAGATTTTTTTTTAACCAACCCATGGATGTTGTGTCACACCTTATGAAATCTTGCCTTGGGATAACCCCTTATAAATAAGAGTGTCCACTTTATGGGGAAATGATGACCTTTTAGAGCGGTAAAAAAAAATCCTGAAACTAAGGAAGCTCATGGTTGAACACAGTATGAGTATTTTCACGCTTTTTTGGATTAGTTGAAATAGACAGTTTATATGTATTTTATGATACACACAAATAAAACTATGACAACTAGTCATACTTTTAAAAGACCTCAACTAAGAAGGATAGGTGATATCACACCATAAGTGTGTTCACTGTCACTCTCTGTGTGCATTCTTTATAAATAAATAGGTTGTTTGTTTGTTTCATATAGTCACAGAATAAGCACATGCTGGATCCTTCAGTGTCTGATTGCCCAAGGCCCTGAGAGCTAGAGAGTCCTTGAAAGGAGAAAACTGTGGATTTTATTTATTTATTAATTCACTCATTCATTCATTTTTACTGGTGAGTCTTCAAGAATCTTAGCACATCAAGATTTCTCCCTTCTCCTAAAAGAAAAAGATAAACTTTTTTCACCTATGATAAAAAAAAAATATCTTCATGTATGTGAGGAGGAAGTTTCTGCCATCTAGTGTAAGCAAATGTCCTGGGGTAGGTAGGAAGAGCAGCCTTAAATCCCACCACTTCCAGTTTCTGACTGAATAGCTCTTGTAGAGAAGATACAAGATTTCTGTAGCCTAGACCTACAGGAATACACAGAAGAAAAATGTCCTGACCGTCAAACTGTCTCCTATGGCTGGTTTATGCACCTCTGAAAACTAGTCTATTTTGTTGAGAACTGTTGACTGAGCTTTGTTTATAGGTAGATCATGGAAACAACAAGCTTTCTTTTAGAAATATAGATCAACAGAATATTTAGTAATAGCTGTTAGTGATTTTAGTATTTAACATAAAGAAATTTATATTTAACACCTTATGGCAATAACTGTTTAATGTATTAAACTAATTCTAATATTCAGCAAATTTCTACTCTTCTCCTTCATCTAATTTCATCATAAATCTATTACTGAAATACAGTGACTACTTTTTCTTGCTTTTCTTTCAATGCTCCAGCATAAAGAAGAGGTTTTCCCAATTTTCCCCTTGAAGTCTGGTCAATATATGTTCTGTTGTAAAGCATTGTCCAAAGTGTAAGTATTAGCAGAATTTTGAATCCATCTGCTTATTTTGGGGGAAGAGTAGAAAAAAGCTAAGGATGTATTGTAATAGTGGAAGTGGCATAATGAGGGCCTGGCATTAATACCCAGAACAAATAAACAAGCAACAAATAACAGCTCCCACCAGCAGCAACAACATTAGAAAACAGACTGCTTGAGCCAGAACTGCTCATCAGTGGGAGTCATTTCTCATCAATGTTCCACTAAAATACAAGTACTTTTCGCAAATCCTGAGGATAGGATAGCAGAATAAAAGCAGAGGCTTCTAGACAATGTACTTTTCAGAGTCTCTGCTTATCTTTATATTTTTATATTTTCAGGAGAAAAAGAATATTCAGCAGTCTGCAGCCAGTAATGAAAACACAGGATACTTTAATATAATTTCCTGACTCCACTAATGCTTCCAAGACCCTTGAAGTCCACTGAAAGCTTGGACTGTATTACAAGGAAAGAAGAGAAAGATCCTTCAAGACTCAACACAGGCCTAATTCACAACCAAAACTTTCCTCAGTTTTAAATAAGTGAATAGCCATATTAACATGATCAACAACGGGCAAGGAATATCAGTGGTGAGAAAAATCTTGCTTCTGATGGGAAATCCAAAGAATTAGGATAGGTTAGGCTGTATAAAAGAATGAATAAAATTCATTCTCTGATCTGTAATTACAGATGAATAGAATCTGAACATACCATGAAAGAAAGCCTTAAGAGGGAGATGCTGGCTATTCTGTATGAAGGTTGGTTCAAAAGTAATAGCAGTTTGGAACCATGAACTTTAACATCATGATCACCAGGCTAAAGCGCAGTCTTAACTATCTGTGTTTTCTTTCCTATTGTTGAGATAAACAGCATGACCAAAAGTAACGTGAAGAGGAGAGGTCTCATTTTATTTCACTTTTTGAGATCACAAGCCAATAGAAGGAACCCAGAGGAAGAACTCAGAGCAGAGACCATGGAAAAGGGCTATTTACTGTACAGCTCCCCTGGTCCTAAATCCTGAGTTTTATCTCACTTTTTAAAGTTTATTTTATGTATTTTTTATGTATTTTATGTTGCTCCCTTCAGATCCACCAGAAGAGGGCATCAGATCCCATTACATATGGTTGTAAACCACCATGTCATTGCTGGGAATTAAACTGGGGACCACTCAGTGCTCTTAACCACTGAACCATCTCTCCAGCCCCTAAATCCAGATTCTTATATAATCCAGAATCACCTGCCCAATAGGGACAATTTCCACAGTGGTCTGGGGCTTCCCATGTCAATGAATAATGAAGACAATTTTTTTGTTGTTAATTGGATATTTTATTTATTTACACTTCAGATGTTTTCCCCTTTACCCATCCTCCCCCCATAAACCCACTATCCCATCCCTCCTCCTCTTTTTTGCTTTTATACCATTTTAATTATATGCAAGTATTAAGGTCTGTTCTAGGTTGAGGAATTAGCAATACAATAGCTGCAAATAGTCAAGGGACAACCAAGACAATAAACAAAAATGGTCAAAGAACAAGCAAGGCAATAAACAGTCTCATGAACACTCCCAAGATCAGTATTTCTAAGGGCTTATCAGAATGACCAAAATATCTGATCCTACTTCCCTGTCCTAGCCCAAAGTCATTTTCATGCCTGAAGCCTACTTCTTTGTTCTGCCAAAAGATTTAGATTCCTGACTGAAGTTACTTCTTTGTTCTAGCCTAATGTCAGATTCCTGCCTGAAGCCTATTTCCTTGTCCTTGGCCAATGTCTGATTCCTGCCAAGCAACCCTCAAAGCTCTCCACATCTCCTCCTTTTTTATTTCATAAACAAGACTGAGTCTGTCTTAGGTCAGTCTGACAAGAATGCCTTCCTTACCGGTAGTGGGATATTCATTATCAAAAGCAATGCACTTCAAATTCTATCAGACATGGCCAGAGGCCAATGTGATATGGGAAATTCTGCAGTTTAGATCCCCTCAGATACTCTGGACCGTGACAGCTTGACAGCTGATGATGACTAGGACGTGAAGTAAGATAGAAATCGTTACAATAAATTAATCTGATTTCCCAATGATAAATACATTTGCTTATTCATGTAGCAGAAAATTCATGTTCTGAGATACAACAAACCCTAGGAAAAAGTATTTTCTGCACCTTGCTGTTATAAAGCATTTTCTTTAAAAAACAAACAAACAAACAAACAACAACAACAAAAAGCCCTCAAGAATCTTGAAGAAGTAGTAATGTATTGAATATGATAGGTAAAGAAAGCCTGAGTTTGTCAATCTTTGAAACGTTGATTTTGTGGTATGTATTCGCACGTTGGACATGACTTTGCTGGTGCTGCTGCTGCCTGCTGTCTACAAATATTGCAGTTTTTGGTGAATCTCAATGATCTGTTGAGTACACTTCTCAGGTATAATTGTAGTGAATCAGACCATCAGCAGACCATCAACCAGGAATATAGTCTTTGTTGGTCCAAGCTTAGATCTGAGAGATGCTTTGGGGATCCTTCTTGGTCTAACCAGTGAGATTATAGTAACCAGCTATATATGATTCACTTTTGCAGCATATCACAATCCAATCAAGTAAACGGTTGATATTATATTCAATAAAAGAGGTCATAGATGAATGCAATGATTAAAATTCATCTCATGATGTACTAATATTTTCATCTTTCTAATTAGTTTCAAAGGCTGACCATTCAGTGAATGACCATTGAATAGTGGACATTGATTTATTTGGTGAATTCTATAGTTATAAGTGGATCTGATTAAATGAGTATTCAAAATTAGTCACCATCAACTTAAGTTGCTCACCTACTGTACACTCTATTACGTACTCACTCTCAATTCTATTACACAGCTACTTTAACCATCACTGCACTATGCATTCATCAGCAACCCCAAGGTCGCAGGTGTTGCTGTTGGGGACTCTACAGTTCTCTAGCCCATTTTTCAACATAAACAAGAGCATTTCTCGAATTGGTTTGTGAACTGATGAAATTTTTAAATTTTCACAAAAATATCAACATATAAAATGTCTTCAACTATTACATTTCAGAAATAACATTCTATCCAGATTGCTCTCTAGACCAGATTTATAAATTTATACTAAATATTTATAAGTCAGCTATGGTTCAAGTCCCAGCTTGATGTTATCTCATGTAGCATAGTACCCAGTGGCCTAGACTGATTGCTGCAGAATTATTTAGAGACTATTTTGGTAAATGAAATTCAGTCCCTGAAATATTATGAGTGAAGATTATTTATAATGTCTGCCAAGCAGAAAATCCTACATCCATATGCACTCTTGTGCCAGCCTTTCCGAGGAAGGTATGCAGGCTAGGGCTCTGAGATCAATAGACAATCCCCATAGCTATTAAATAGATACATACTTGCTTTATATACACACAGTGAATTTTTCTGTAGTTATTTTTTATGAATCTTTTATAATACTGTAGAAGTGAAGGCCAGCCAAACAACAGGAATTATCAAAGTTTAACGCTGTGAAGAGAGACTGAAATAGTTGCTAAAGCAACTAGGCAGTATTTAATAATCAAACACAGATTACTGTCAAATATCACCTTGGAGATTTAGACATGAGAAACACAAATAGAAGTTAACTTAGATGGGTGAGGCAGGAGATCATTAATAAGAATGGTCCAGAGATACTGTCATGGAATACTCACACAACTGTAGGCCCCGGAAGAATAAGAAATAATGGTATTGTTTTAAAAATGCAAATCACTTACCAACAAATAACTACTAAGTCCCCAATGCACAAGTTTCAAACTAAGGATGAGTATTGTTGAAAATTAAGAAAATATAGGCAATCATTAAAGGACTTTGTCTGCATACAAAGTCCAAATATAGCACTTCTTTCCAAATGCTAGAAAGAGAGTTTAATCACCTAAGTCTATTTGAAGAAATAGGGGAAGGCTCTCATAGCAAGATGCCTATAGCATAGGTGGATTAATAAAATCATGAAATGGTTGTACAGTATTTAAGTAAAGATATATGCAATTTACATAAAATATTAATCTGTACTAGGTCAAATTATTCTAAAATTAGTATCCAAAATAATAAAAATTAAATAACTAATCTGTGTCTAGACAGACATATAAGAGTCTCATTCCTGCAATAAGAACAAACTTTTCTCATTTTATTACATTTACAATGGTAGGAATTTGGAAAATTTAGAAAATACTATAGTATAGCAAACTTTTGAGACACTACTAACTAAACAAAGTTTCACAATTTAACTGAAAATTTATACAAGCGTTACTCTTTTAAAACCTCAAAAATTTCACAAGAATCATGATGTAAAATGGCTTCAGCCACCAAGATATGTTAGCAGGTAAAGCCATTCATAATGAAGCCTAATGACCTGAGTTCTATCCCCCGAACCTCCATTGTAGAAAGAGAGAATCCATTCTTGATAAGTGTCTTCTGACCTCCATACATATCCCAATACACATTTATGTACATGCTTACACATTTTTCTATATTATTTATATATTTTATATGTATTACATTTATTTATTTATTTATTTATTTATTTATTTATTTATTTATTTATTTATTTATGGGAGATGGCTCTGTGGATGAAATGCTATCTATGCAACCATGGAGAACTATGTTTGGACCCTGAACTCATATAAACCTAGCATATAGCACATGCCTGTAAAACAATTGCTTTTATAATTAAATACAGATAGCTGAAACTCTGTATTCTTCTGGCTAGCTAGCCTGTCATATAACTGATAGACATAGAGAGACTCTGGCTCAAGCAAAATAAGTTGAAAACAGAAACCTAAGGTGTCTGAACTCTATAAGTGTTCTATGGCATACCTAAGCTCATACAGAAACACACACACATATGTATCATAGCACAAACACATCAATGGAAGAAGTTTTGTAAGCATTGTAAGTGTGTTTTCAGGCATGGAGTATTTCACCCATGTGGTACTAGGAAGAGCTTTGAAGGTTGCTGGGTTCAGAAATCCCTAAGCCATAAGATTCCACTGAAAAAGAGATAAGTAAATATTTCCTAAGAAAATGGAAAGATCTCTGAGGTCAGATATGCAGGTGGGTTTGAATCTTATCTTGAAGTCATAACCAATTAATATCAGGCAGTGAATTAACATTTGATTCTTCATCTGAAAAAATGAAATAATTGTAGCTAATGACTACAGTATAAAATGAGATAATGCCTAAGGAAGTATGTCATCGTTTTTTAAGAGGGTGCTATCACTGGGTTCTATATGAACACACAGTTTTTCTTATACATATGAACAGAATTCATGATTATCTGGCCTTATCATCTTGTGTTTTAATATCTCCAGTGTGATAGAATAAGCCTGAGCATCCTGGCTTAGGCACTGTGCTTCCAGAATCATTTCATTTTTAAACAAATAAAGTAAATAACTTTCAAAGAAAGAGAAAACAAGAAAAAAAACTCTCACCGACTTTCTAGTAAAATATCTCATTTTTTTATAATGGGAAGAAAGTGGCAAGCTTCAAGCAATAAGTCAAAATATACCAAGAAATGTGGCCCTCCTGGGTAGCATCCATTTCATTTCTTATAAGTGTCACTGAAAAATATCATATTGAGTCCAGAGTGGCTATTTTATAATAGTTTCTCTGCTGAAGAAAATGTGACAGAGCTTCCATATCAGTCAATATGATTAAGTTATTGTCTCATGTCTCATGCTGTGTCTGAGGGACAGATGTGAAAGTACAATGCCTGGAATCTACTTGCTGCCAAGAGAAGGGATAGACAGGTGGTCCCATCTAGTGTATCTGACAGCATTATAACTTGCACCACTGAGTGAATAGACTAATTATATTTCTTAGGAAAGGAGTTCTTATCCATTGAATAAGAATTGCTTTGACCAAAGATTGCTTGTAATGCTTGTAATGAGAATGCCAGAAAGATTAAAAGGAATTATCCTATAGGGTTCTATGAAGAAGGTTTTAATCACTCCAGCATGGCTCTAAAATAGAGATGAGTCATAGACTAAATGGTTTCTACCAAGGCAGGTTATAACCCCAATATATAACTTCAAAACCTTACGGGTTATGAGTCACCAAGTGTGTACATTGTGCAGTGATGCCTTGGTTTCCCAGATGCACATCTGTGCTCTCTAAGCTTTTTAAATTATAGTATAAGTATTGTCATGTAGATGGGTGTGGCTTGGCAATTCCATGTTTCCTGTTATCCTTCTATCCATTGCAATCTTCAGCCTAAATAAATTTCCTATGTAATAGTTTTCCTGGGGAGATACAAACATACACATATACTAATCTCAAATACAGAGTACATGACTAAATACAGATTCAACCAACTCTAGCTTATTGAACCAATGAGTCTGTTGGCGCTGATTACAGTAATATGGGTGAAGAATTATTTACAGAATCGGAAATAACTCAAAGGCAGCTGTGTCACCAAAGAAAACAGCTGATAGCTCACAAAAACTGGAGACCCAGAGCACACAGCACAACTGCCAGGCAGCTCAACAGGGTGATTAGTGTCCTTTCCTTGTGTCTTGGTTGGTCGGAGACTCTTGCCTGCAGCAATACTTGTCTTTAACAGATTTTGCAGTTTCTGCTTGTTAGAGTGTGACTTAATGCAAGCTTTGCTATTTATAGTAAATAGGTACTGTCTGGAAGGGATGGACCTAGTAAATCTGGTCAGTTTCAGGGACTTCCTGAAGCTATTTTGAGGGGTTTTTGTTTTGTTTTTGTTTGTTTATTTGTTTGTCCTAATGAGCTCTCCTGCAGTATATGTTTTAATCTCCAGGAACCAGCTATATGACAGATATGCATAAAACATCTTCATGATCATTGCCATAGTGATCTAAAAATAAGGCATTCCGGTGAACATTTTTTTCCTAACAAAATGAGACACATCTCCTAGGAAATACTTTGGTTTCTGCCCTTTCCTTTCCTTACAGTGTTAAAAAGATACCCCAGAGAGGCTGATGCTATCTTAACATAGGTTTGAGTTTAGCTTGCTATAAGAAAAATTTTGATTTAGAAGCTACTAGAATAATTCTGCACTGTATTGATTTCTAAAAAATTTTAAGACCAGTGACCCTCTACTTCGGTCTCTCTTTTTTTTCCCATTATTTATGGTTTTATATTTACTTAGGAAACTCTTTTCAGAGCTAAAGGACTTATGTGTCTAGAGATGAGTCTTTATCAAAATGCAGATGTCTTGAGCCTCTCTAAGCATCTTTCTATTACTTTCATGAAGTAAAAGGACCTTCTTAATTTACATGCATATTCAAGTGCTTTGATCATCCCAGTTAACATTCTAGGAGCTTAAATGAATCTTAAAGTGTTACAGATACAAATTCTCTATATACCTGTGTGATTAATCAGAAACCAAGATAATCCAAGTATCTGTAATAAAAAATATAGTTGCAAACAAAACAATTCCCTTAGTTATGCATTTCACCAACTTTATCTACTGAAAAGCTATTTGATATACACCATTCCCTAAGCATGGGATCCCTTGGAATGAGTGTGAGAACTTCACCTGACAAGGTCAAGACATGAACATGCTCTCAACATGACCTCTAGCTAAGTTTTGATCTTCATGTTAAAGGCAAACTAGGATATGAGAACATTATGTTCACCCATAATTTTAATTCCATAATAGCTTGAAAACTCCTGATCACTATCTTCATTTTCTCCCATTTCCCTCCACTTTATTCTGTTAGTTTGGAATCAGAAAAATGAATGACCTTCTTTCAAAAGTTGCATGACACTTTAATTTTATCTCATTTTAAATGGTAGAATGAATCTCTACCGCTTTACCTTCTTAAAAATTAAGAGACCCTATGTATTTGAGCATCTTTTACCTCTTGGTGCTCGAAATAATGAGAGGAATCTGCTGTCTAAATTTGTCATACTTGTGCTGTGATTGGAGCTTACCTTTCTGAATGCTCACTTAAGAAGGAAAAGGAGCAGAAGGGGACCAAAGCATGTGTTCCAGCCCCGTACCCCACCCCGCTCATACCCAGAGACAACTTGATCTTTAAGAATTCTAACACCACCAGTATCACAGGTGAGACCCATCTCATATTCCAATACCTGGCCTAACTGAGACCTCTCCCCACTCCCGCTTGCCTCGAGGTACAGAGGACACTGGACCTCCTGCCCTGTCATTAATACATCTTCCTTCTCAGGACCAGATTCTGTGCTCTAGCCTCCATCTCATTCCACCCACACCCAGAGACAGCTTGACTCTCAGGAGTTCCAATACAGCCAGGCTCACAGATCAGGCATTCCAGATCCTCTATCACACCCAGAGACAGCCTGACCCGAGGAGGTCCATCATAACCAAGCTCACAGTCAGAGATAGCAAAGCCATTTAACAGGAGATAACCAGATGGCAAGAGCAAGCCCAAGAACATAACCAACAGAAACCAAATCCACTTAGCATCATCAAAACCAAGTTCTCTCACCACAGGAAGCTCTGGATATTCTAACACACCTGAAAAGCAAGCTTCTGACCTAAAATCTCATTTTATGAAGATGATAGAGGGCCTTAAGGAGGATATAACCACTACTAAGTCCCAGATACCAGGGAAGTAAGAGACTCCCAGGACTCAACAGGGATGACATCAACCAAAATACCAACAGGAGGGAGACCACCTCCAATATATAGGCATATCTACTCGAATAGGAGTAGCAGAAGAGACCACCTCCAGGAGATAGGCACAGTCCCCAGCTGAGGAATAAGTCACCCACCTGCTATGGACAGCTCTGGTGCTATTTGTATTTTGATACTATTTCTGAATTCCCAAGAGGGGTTGCCTGGGAGGAGGAGTGAATCACATACTCAGACAACATTCTGTGAAGCTTCCCCTAATGAATAAACATTTCTAGGAACCAATCACTGGGGGAGGAGTAGGCAGAACTTCCGGGTCAGAGAGAGGAAGTGGGGAGGCAGGAAGGAGGTACTTGCTTTCGGACTGGGAGAGGTTAGAGGATAATATGTAGCTAACAAGAGGCCCCTGGATTAGATGGTAGATCACCAGGATTCACCACTGGAGGAGTTAAATTTAGTATAGCTTACAAATTAGGATGCTAGTTGTGCCCAGCAATTAGTTACCTGTTGATTCTGAACTAAGTTTGTGTGGTGTTTTTCTTCACACAGTGACTCATCTGGGTTCAGGGAGAAAGGTACAGCAGCAAAGCATGGGTTTGCAAGAAGTACACCACAAAAGGCCATGGGAATTTGGAAGCATGAAACTGGCATGGCAATGACCCACCATGGGAACTTAGCAGTCAGGTGGAGAGATTTCAGAGCTTCAGGTCACAGAACCATTAGATGGGCAGTCGCTGCATGGAGCTAACCACGGAGATGGGAGACTGCCAGGACCAGAGAGTAGCCAGCAATAGTGCGTCATAGTGTCTTTTTAATATTTCCTACCACAATCACCCATCTCAAAATTTTTAACCTATAAATGTTCCTGTCTAAAGGAAATGCTGAGATAAAAACTGGAGCAGAAACTGACCAGAGCAAAGACCATCCAGAGACAGCCCCACCTTGAGGTCTATCCCATCCACAGACACCAAATCTTTACATTATTACTGATGCTAAGAAGCAGTCGCAGACAGGAACATAGTATAAGTGTCCTCTGAGAGGATCTTCTAGCACCTAAGACAGATGCAGACACAGCCAACCATTTGACTGAGCCTTGGGACCCCAATCGAAGAGTTGGGGAGGACAGAAGGAGCTGAAGGCGATTTCAACCCCAGAGGAAGAACAACATTGTCAATTAACCATAACCGTACCCCCCAGAGCTCCCAGGGATGAAACCACCAACCAAACTTTATACATGGGTGGGTCCTGCTACATATTTAGTTTAGGATTGCCTTATCTTGCATCATTTGAAGGAGAGGTCCTTGTTCCTGTGGATGCTTGTTACACCAGTGTAGGGAGATGCTAGAGGTGTGAGATGAGGCTGAGGTGGGAGTGGATGGGTGGGAAAGCACTCTATTTGAGGCAAAGGGGAGGGAGGATGGGATGGGGGCCTTGCAGAAGGAAGACTGACTGGGAAGGAGGACAACAATTAAAATGTAACTAAATAAAATAATCAATTAATTAAAAAATGGTTTAAAAGCAAAACAAAACACAAACAAAAAAGAGGGAAAAGGGGAAAGATCAGGCATCAGGAAACCCCATTAATTTCTAAGTAATTGAATGAAAAGAGAAACATTAGTGGCATCCCCAAGTGGTAGCCTCATTGTCTCCTTAGAAGTTCAGAAAGACACATTGCCTACTGTTGGAGACAGCATTGATATGGAAATGACAGTAACTGAGAAGCCAACCCAATTCAGCCTAGATACACTGACCTCAGGTTCTCCACTGTGGGGCACCCCATCCCTCATGGCTATTTCAGCTTCATTGCAGTCACAATTAATTAGTGAACAGCTTGAAAGATGGCACTTAGCTGGGGATGGTGCTCAGCACTGAGATTATTCATACATACTGATGAATGCACTATGACCAAGCAAGGGGATAGAATATAAATATCACAGGACAGAGGGACCACATCTTTAAAAATAACTGAAAACAATATAATTAAAATATGTAGCTTTGGGGGAGGTATGACTAAAAAAAAAAACTCTTTGAAGTTACCAATTCAAATGCTTTTGGTTTTTTTTTAATTTTAATTTTTTAATTTTTTATTGGATGTTTTATTTACATTTCATATGCTGTCCCCTTACCCCATCCCCCACCCACCCAGGAACCCCCAATCCCCTCACACCTCCTCCTTCTTCTCTGTGGATGTAACCTCTATCTACCCCCCCACTCCTACCTCCCCATCCTCAAAATTCCCACCCCCAGGGCATCCAGCTTTCATGAGGTCAAGGTTCTCTTCTTCCACCTATGCCCAGCAGGGCCCTCCACTCTTACATATTCAGCCAAAGCCCTGGATCCCTCCCTAAGTACTCCCAGGCTGGTGGTTTAGACCCTGGGAGCTGTGGTTGGTTGGTATTGTTGCTCTCCCCATGGTGCCACAAATCCTTTCAGCTCCTTCAGTCTTCACTCTAACTCCTCCATTGAGAACTCCATGATCAGTTCAATGGCTAGTTGTGAGCATCTGCCTCTGAATATGTCAGACTCTTGAAGACCTCTGAGGAGACATCAATATCAGGCTCTTATCAGCATGCACTTCCTGACTTCCACATCAGCATCTACCTTTGGTGACTGCACATGGGATAGATACTCAGGTGGAATGGTCTTCAGATGGCCCCTCCTTCAGTTTCTGTCCCTCACTTTGTCTCCATATTTGCTCCCTTGAGTATTTTGTTGCTCTTTCTGAGAAGGACCGAATCACCCCCACTTGGTCTTCCTTCTTTATGAGCTTCATGTGGCCTGTGAGTTGCATCTTGGGCATTTCAAGGTTCTGGGCTAATATCCAATAATCAGTGAGTGAATACCATGTGTGTTCTTTTGTGATTGGCTTACCTCACTCAGGATGATAATTTCTAGTTCCATCCATTTACCTAGGAAACTCTCGAATTCATTGTTTTTAATAGCTGAGTAATACTCCATTATGTAAATATACCACATTTTTTTAACCCATTCCTCAGTTGAAGGACATCTGGGTTCTTTCCAGCTCCTGGCTATTATAAATAAGGCTGCTATGAACATAGCTGAGCATATGTCCTTGTTATATGTTCGAGCATCTTCTGGGCATATGCCTAGGAGTGGTATAGCTGGATCCTCAGGTAATGCTATGTCCAATTTTCTGAGGAACCGCCACACTGATTTCCAAAGTGGTTGTACCATCTTGCAGTCCCACCAACAATGGAAGAGTGTTCCTCTTTCTCCACACCCTCGCCAGCATCTACAAATGCCTTTGTTTTACAAATGAAAAGTGAAGCAAGAAAGATGGGGAAGTGATCAACACAAGTACCATAGAAACTGTAGGATAAGAAACATCAGCCCAATGTTGGTTTAGTTTTTTCCTTCATGTTATTGCTCTAATTTCTCTTTGTGCTATATTGAAACTCTATATAAATACTAATAAATACTATGGGCAAGAAGTGACCATATCATATACTAGTGTAGTAAATACATAGTATTATCTCAATGGGTTACTGAATAGAGGAGTAATTGCTTCTGTTTTTTTCTAATATTAGAAATTTACTATTGTTCTTTTACTGATAAGTATCAGGAAGATTTAATGCCACCAAGCTACTGGCCTAACAGCCATGCTCCTTTTCTGGTTTTCAAAGATTACTCAGCTTCTTTGCAGTGGCATCTCTCTGCCCAATTGCTGTGGGTTTTAACTCATGCCCAGTCTATGTCAATATCCTTAGTCTTCTGGGCACTTACATTGTCAGTCTCTAGAATGTGAAATTAGTAGCCCCACTTGTGCTATGAACCCGCATACAAATAACAGTTACAAAAATATGTGAAAATCACAGCTCAAGTTTCTCAACCTGTGTCATATTTTATTCTGAGATTCATGGTAGATCTACAATCAACTACCCTGGGCATAATTTTTGACTACCCTAGGTGTGTGTGTGTGTGTGTGTGTGTGTGTGTGTGAGAGAGAGAGAGAGAGAGAGAGAGAGAGAGAGAGAGAGAGAGAGAGAAGAAGGGGAAGAGGGGGAAGGGAGGGAGAGAGGGAGGGAGGAAGGAAGGGAAAGGCAGAGAGACAGACACAGAGAGAGACACAGAGAGAGACAGAAAGAGATGGGGGGTTTGGTGGGGAGAAAGAGAGGGACTAGAGTTCATAGAATGAGCCACATCCTGGTAGAAAGTGCAAATGGTACAATTTCATTGTAATATTATCAATTTTTCTAATTCTTCAGTAAGACTAAGCTAGTTTAGTTGAGCTTTCTTGCAGATAACTATACCCATAAGGATTTCCTTAATTTTCTGGCATGATTACAGCATGCCATTTCATTCATGTTTTCTTCAGAAGGGTTTCTGGTGGTACCTTGTATGGCAATGATGGTTACTAATTTCTCACCTCCTACTGTTCCTTAGTAAGAGGACTATGGTTTATAAAAAGAGTAATTTTACCAGATAGATGATTGTTTCCTAGACTCCCGTGGAAATGGGAATATTTGTATGCCTAACTCTTTGTTGTAGAAAGATAAAAGGATGGAAAGTGATTTCATAATGTGTCCACAGGTGATAAGAGAAAGTTTCTGAACCACTTGTGCTTTGTGGGATAATGGAAATGTGTGGTGTGGTTCTACACATATTCCTGGAAGGCAATTGCAGAGGACATATGGGACAATAAGGGAATTTTTCCAAGAAGGCTAACCATGTGACCACCCTTTCATCCACAGATAAACCCTTCTAGACCAGGCGGGGTCCTCCTGAAAAGCAGAAGGGCTTTCATGCCAGTGTTTGAAATATCTCTTTAACTTTTTGAGTGAGTTACTTCCTAAATATCACGTAGGAAATAGATCACTTACAATTTTAGTAATCACAGAATGAACATGGACCTTCACTAGAAGGAGACAGCACTTATACAGAGAAAATGAGATCTCAAAATTAGCTAGGGGGAAAATGATCCAAAGGTATATAGCAAGACAAAGATTGTCCATAGTCTGAACAATAGAGGGCTTTCTCTTGGGGGTATGTTTCTTGAACTCAGAAGATGGTTTAGTTTCCCTTCTTAGATAAATGTACACGTAGGCAACAGAAACCCATTTTATTTTATACATTATGCTGTAAGAATATAATTTTTATTGAAATTAACCGTGCATCAGTTGTAATTTTGTTGTAGTATAAACTCTCACATTCAGCTGTACTCATATATTTAAGAAATAAAAAAAATCATCATAGTTTTCTAAGTAATTTTATCTTTTTAGCTTTCTAGTTTAACATCTACATACAGTAAGGATCTGTTTATAATTTGATGAAAATTGCAACAAATAAACCATTTAATGTATAGTAGTATTAACCTCTAAAACTGGAAATTGGGTCTTTTTGGTGGAAGAAGCAACAATAGATTCATTTTCTTGAAGAAAATTATTTGAGTGCAGCATTAATGATTGATTCAAGGTTTGAGTTGAAGAGCAAAGAAATTACTATCACATTACTGGTAGGAAACAAATCTAGATATTGGTGTGGCATTATTAATTTTTTTTGCTAACACTAATTTAGACTTATTAATACCATCATACATAGAGGAGGCATATTAATAAAAGGAGGATAGGTATCAAGGGAATACTTGCATGCCACCTATAAAAGTCATTTTGTCATGAGTACATCCTCCTGGGTTATTCTTCTCCTCATTTTGTAGATTTTTGTGCTAAAGGTAGGATTATCAAACAACTTCCAAATTTTGGCACGCTTAATAATTTTTGAAGCCAGGATGAGAAGGTAAGCTTGTTAACTTTGAAGTTCTTCTCACTGCATAGGAAGTATTGATGCAGTGAACAAGTTGTGATAGATCTAGAAAGATTTAAGGTTAAATTTTTTGACTAGCATTTGGGGCGTGGAAATTAAATGAAGAATTATACCTGAATTGGCAAGTGCTCTAGAATCCAGAATAATATCCAGAGGTGCTCTGAAAAGAAGGATTTGTCTAGAAGAGTAAAATACTAGAAAGGTACTACTGGAGAAACTTTATTGAGTTGAGTAAAATTCAAGGCAGCCTTCACGATGTCCACTCTATGGTGTGACACCCTAGTGAGTGGCTTCTCTTTCAGCCTTAGAATAATCACCTTGTATTTAACCAAGATTATTTAACATAGGAGATGAAATATCACTGTCTTAAATAGATCATATTCAATAATGAAGACAAAGGGGATAATGATGATAGTATAATTCAATCTTACTGCAGGGGACTCTCTTAACAGACTGAAGTAAGACTGGAGCAAGGAGCTTTTGCAGACATTAGAAGGCTGATGGAGAAGACTATTGGCAAGAACTGCCAGGCCCTCCTAGGATAGGGTTATCTTGTGCTTTAGCTACAAGCAAGTGACTCCTGACAATCTGAAAGACTTGGAGTATGAGTTTTCTGCATTCAGGCTTACAGATGAGAACACAATTCATCTCATATCTTGATTACAGTCATGGAGTTCCCAATCAAAGACTGTACCTTCTATGACTTTTTCCTAGATCCAAGGGAAATGTGAAAAAAATAAATACGAATAGACTTTGTTACTAAATCCAAGGTGACTTAAGGCATAGCAGTAGAAAGCCAATACAATGAATGATGCAGTCAGCATCAGTGGAGCCTAATGGGATTTGTTATAGTATGGAAATATGCAGAAGGATGGCACAAGGCATGACCTCTTCCATAGAACTAGGGCTCTAGTGGGTATATGTAAATGACTCAGGAGCAATGCAGGACTTGAGTCTGCTACACAGGGTGTAGCTTGAGGGTATGATTAGCAGTAAAGTGGGTAAGAAAATCAGCCCAAGGTATACAGTCAAATATATATTAAAGGATGTAAGTAATGAAAGAATAAAATGGATCTAAAGAGAGATGTGAACCAATTACTCTGTTTTAATAATAAAAAGAAAAAGGAGCTGCAAGACAGAGACAAAAAGTGAGAACTCTCTGCAGACATGAATTAGAGATTCTTCAGACATGTGGGAAAGACACCAACAATATGTTTTCTCCTTGGCCTACTGTTGAAGGACACAGAGCATTTGAGAAATGATGCTTCTTGAGAAAGTACAGGGGAGAAAAGCATTATATTTTGACATAAATAGGTACGGAAAACTACTCATGTTTTGTCCTTTTTGTGGTGACATAACAAAGGAAAAAAATGTACGTTCCCTAAGCATAGTATAGAAAACAAAAGTCACCTAAAATTTCATTAAAAGTAAAAGGAGAAGGTTTTTAATTGAATTCAAGAAAGAATGAAAGATACAAGATGATTAATTTTCAACTTTATACCACTTGTCCATAGAATAAGAAGCTGAGAGAGAAAGCGAAGATTTTTCTCTTTGTTTTTTTTTTATAGGATTAGGGTCATTACATATCATATTAAATCTTTCTGATTGAAATATCGCAATTTTTTGAGAATAAAAAATTTCCCTCTTGCAGTTTTATATGTATTTTTTAAATTGGCAGTTCAGTTATATTGTATGTATTCCTTGGCATGTGTCAGAATAAGAATGGATAGAAAACTTCCCCCAATGCAGGCATAGTTAATGACTCCAGTTCATACAATATGTATAGTCAAGAAAGTAGATATTGCCTTCACATTTGCTGGTCCAACAAAATGTCACACACACATTGTTTCAGACCTTGCTTAATATCAATGATTCAAAACCCATGACCTTTAAAGTAACCTATAAGTGCTGTTTTTACTTCCCTGTATGTTGAATGAATTAGCTATTTTCTTTTAAGATACTCTGCTCTCACTGCGTACTTTAAAAATCTTGAAAGTAGGCAAATACTAGTGACACAGTTATTCATGAGTAATAGCATAAAATTTAGAAAAAAATTCCATCATCGAGTTCAGAAAGCCACTACTGCATAAGTTACAAATACTCTTTTAGTATTAAAGTCAGAATATAACCATTTGAAATTATTCCTCTAGCAATAGTTTTCAAACTTTGTTGTTGTTGTTTTAATGGATGTATTTGAATGTATATGTAAACAAGCAACACTGTGTGTGTGGAGATATCTGTGAGATGGTGCACACATACAAATCAGAGGGTAGCTTGAGGATATTCAGTCTCTCCTTTCATCATTTGGGTCTGAGGAACTGAACCTAGATCCTCCACCTTCATAGCAATCATATGCACCAGCTGAGCCATCTTACTGGCTTCTACTCTTACATACTGGAGTGAAATTTCCTCTTGCTGCACTTAAAAAAAAATTTAGGTGCTATGTTCTGAGGGCCTATGGAGAAGAGCATCTGACAGGGAACCTCAGTGCCTTCTAGGATGTGAGGATATTAGTGCTACAGCTACAAGAAAACAAACAGTCAGTCTGAAACAATTTCAGGCAGACACCTGAAGATTTTAAAACCTCTAGTTCTTGTTTCATTCTCAAAACCAACCATTTTAGATTTTTATGAATGTAGATTTCGTTAGAGAAGTAAAACTTTTGTGATAATTAGATTTTAATGACATTATGATCAAAATAAGCCACTCTCTGATGTATTGAAGCCACAGCATACAGTCTGATTATTTTCAGACATAGCTTTTTTAAAAAAGCGAATTAAGGATAGTCTAAGTAACAAAACCAGAGTTGATCACCTCCTCATAATCAGAAAAAAATACCAAAGCTTTTGTCCATGAATACAAAGAACAGGCACACAAGAACACAGCACAGAGAGCTAGCCACTGAAGAGGTATACTCCTCCTCTTGGAATAAATATTACCTTCATCTGGGTCTTGACTTCTAATCTCCTGAAGTGTGAAAAAGTTTTTATGTTGAAATCTCCAAGATTGTTGTTCTGTGAGAGCCTTTAGTTCCTGGAACAACATCTGGTGTAATCAAATGTTGAATGAAATGATAAACACCTAGTGTTCTCTCTTTTTAAACTCTTTATTGATTTTTTATGAGTTTCACATCATGTACCCCAGTCCTGGCTCTTCATATGCACTCTGTGCTATTGCAAACTCTCCTCCAACAGAGATAAATAAATAAATACGTAAATAAATAAACAAATAAATAAAGCATAGAAAACATCTCATGATAGAAGCCATAGTATGTCATAATGTATCCCAGTATACCATTTTGTGCACACATCTTTACGTCTACATGTTCATTGCAATTAGTCATTGGTTTGGTTCAAGGCCTCTGGTTTCTGTCACGCCATCAGTACTGGATCCTCACTGGGACTACTCTCGTTTATCCTGTTGTTTCCCTGTTTCATGGAGACCCTGCACTTTGGATCAGCAGAACCCGCTCCTTCACACACTTCAATAGTTCATAGATGAGGTAGATTTGGGGGCAGGCCAACTCAAAGATCAAGAGCTGAGTCTGTGTGGTAGCTATCTCGGTCAGTCTGCCAGTTATCCCATATCCTCACCACTAAGGGGAGCCATCCCGCACTATCCCAGCTAGCTCACCCAGTGTCTCATTGGCAGGGGGCACGGTTAACTCTCCCACTCTCATACCCTCCATGCTGGCTCACCTACATTCATACCACGACAGCCAGCTCCACTGTACTGCTCAGTGGAGGCACAGGGCCCACTCTCCCAAGTACTGTACCTGATGATGGGCAGAATCAGTTCTCACAGTCTCTTAGATCTGGGGCTCAGATTTTCTGACTGGCACAGGTGGCAAGGGCCATAGGGGTGGAAGGAGTGAGCCCTGTGCCCACACCACCTCATAGCAGATGAGTGGTGGGGCCAGATCTCCTGTATTTATTCCCTAGGGGGCTAACTCACCCATGCCCCTGTCATTAGGGCCAGTTCCACTATGCTGCCTGGGTGAGCTTCAAGACAGTTGTTGAGAGGTGGAGACTGCTCTCCAGAGTGATAATAGCCAGTGAAGTGCAGAGCTAGTTCTACATAGCCCTTGAACATCTATGTGGTCCCAGGTGGCTACCCAGATCAGGGACATCTTCATGGTCTCTAGTGGTAATATGAGCCACAGGGACATCAACAGAGACACATGCTGCTGCATGGCCACAGACCTAGACATGGCCCTCAGAAGCAGCATGAGCTGCAGATTCACCATGACCTCAGGTAGTGGGGCTGGCAACTCACAACAGGCTATTCCTTTACACCTTCTCATCTCCAGTTTCATCTTTCTTCAAAATGCTTAAACTGTTCTGCTTCTTTTTCTCTCCCATCTGTCTACTGTATTGTACATTGTAGTGGCTCTTGTTCTGGCTAGGCCACGTTGTTGGTGGGCCACTGGGTGTCTTCCTCTTCCCATACCATGTGGTGTGGTAGAAAGCAGGCCTCTGTCCAAAGCTCATCTATCCATGTTGTGTGGTGGCAGGTGGGTCTCTGGGCTTCTTTTTCTGCCCGTGATATGTAGAATGGGTGTGAACAGGCCTCTAGGCCATAATTTTATTAATAAATAATACTGTCATGTGTGTCCTAGCTTCCATCTGAGGTATGTATTAGTTACAGAAATCAATACTGGTGTTTCTAAAAATAGAAAATATTATGAACTATCTATGTCACTACTGGGTATATACCAACAAACTCTTTATGAAGTTTATATACACCACAGGTACTTGCACGTTCATGTATATTATGGCACTCCTTGTAATAGCCATGTTATGGAATCTACCTTGGTTTGTGTCAAAGGATGAATGAATGAAGAAAATGCAGCTATATATAAACTACAGCTATATTCAGCAATTTCATTGAAAATTGATGAAACTTGAGAATATAGTATTGTGAAATAAGCCGACAAAACTCATGTTTTTTCTCCTTTGTGTGGCTCAGATTTTGTATAGACATATAAAATTACTCATGCATACAGACGATGATGGATGAGACATGAAAACTGAAATAAAACTATCTGGGGAAGCAAAGGGACAAGTGGAATGATAAATAGCACGAATAAAGTCAAATTTCATGATATATTTGAATGAAATGATTTTATCAAACTTGTCACTAGGCACCATCAGTAGAGAATAGCAATCTGTATTTTAAAAAGAAAACCACAGATATCTAATGAACACTAGTTTTACTGTTTTGCTGACTCTGTGGTCTTATTTTACACCTATATTATTATGTGTGGCAAGTACTTATAAAACCATTTGTGTGTATTCAAATTTATTTAATTATAGTCATAAAATCACTCTTGACATGGATTGAGATAAGACTTCACTGATTTAGGACATTATTCTAGGGACTGAGTTTAATAATAATTCTACTTGCCTATAGGAAAATATGTAGGCATGGAAGAAAACATTATTTGGTAGCCATTTACCATCCTGGCTTTTAGAACAGAAGCAATGTTAGTAACGTCGTCCTACTATCTCTTAGAATAGTTTTCTTCCTATGCTTAGAATAGCTACGCATATTATTATTATGAAGCCACATAGATAGCCATAAAAGACTGCCTACCAACTAATCCTTCTTAGGTTTCAAGCATTAATGACTATTGAAAATGGTGTAATATCAAACACTGTATTAGAGTTGGTAAAAAAAAAAACTTTCAAGGATTTAATGCAAGAACTTAGACATTTATTTCTAAGGGAAGACATTGGGCAGGTCAAAAATACAATGTATTTCAGAAAGCAAGGAGTCCCATGAACCTGTAGAACCTGAACAAAAGCTAGTGATTCCCTGGAGAGGTTCAGAGAAGTATAGCTGCTGATCCCACCTGCACAGCTGCTGATCTCACCTGTACAGCTGCTGATGCCACCTGCACAGCTGCTACAGGTGTAACAATGATCAAGTCACTGTTCCTTTGCCTGGATCACTTAGTAGCCTGTCTCACTGACAAAATACCCACTAGAATTCACCTGACAGTAGATCTTGGCAGTAGACTTAGAAGAGTTTCAGTGAAGTCCCTTAAGTACACACAGAAATGTACAAGTGAGTGGTCATCCCTGGCTGTTAATAGCAATGAGTACATGTGCTACTGGCTCTGTGATTGCTTCTTGTTCCACTTGGCTATAGCTTTCAGGACACCTGGATTATTTCTTCTTTTTATTTGTTGGCTTTCCCCCTCCCTCCATATTCTTAAAACCTACTATGTATTGGCTAATAAAATAGTAGTTTTCAAATCTTTCATATCAGTGGCAATATTCTATCCTTATCTTTACCAGTGTTTAAATATTTCATCTATAAAATGCAAAGTGTTCAGTTGAGGGTAAAGCTCCATCATTAACTTGCCTCAGTGACTTTCAGTACAAACTAGAGAAAATCTTTTCCTCTTCAAAGCAAGTGCTGATGGCCTTGTCTCTGAAAAAAATACAAAAATATAAATGAGAAATTCAATGCCTAATAAAATATTTATGGTGTTTGAATAGAGTTTATATTGCCCTTATTTTGAGGTTGCATTTGAATTTAGGGGAATAATTACAGTATTTTATGAGCAAGCAGTAATTGCATGCTATACTTTTATATTCATAATTTTCTGAACAATTAAAATGCAATGAGATATTTATGTGTAAAATGATCCCATTTCTATGATAACCAAAACTATAAAATACTTTAAAAATTGCTTACCAATAGTATGTGGGGTCTCTGGTGGTTTGAATAAAAATGGACCCCATAGACTCATATATTTGAATGCTTGGTCACCAGGGATTTGAACTCTTTGACAGGGTTACAAGCATTAGGAGTTGTGGCCTTGTTGGAGAAAGTGTGTCACTGGGGATGGGCCTTGAAGTTTCAAATTCCTTCCCAGGCCAAATATCTCTCCTAGACTGTAGATCAGGATGTAGTTCTCAGCTACTTCTCCAGCATCATGCATACCAACATGCTCCCTGGCATGATGATAATGGACAAAACCTCTGTAACTGCAAACAACCCCCAGTTAAATGTTTTCTTTTAGAAAAGTTCCTGTGATCAGTGTGTATGTCTAAAATCTTTAATTTGTGACTGGTCATAAAGAAAATTTGTTTGGAATATAATTCACTGAAACCTACATATTAATTTCTCCATAGTTACATGTATATGGGAAGATTATTGTGTTGGTTTGATGAAAATGCTTCATAGGTTCATATTTGTGAATGCTTGGTCCTCTGTTGATAGAACTGTTTGGGAGAGACTAGGAGGTGTGGTCTTGTTGGAAGAATTATATCACTGGGGCTTCTAAAGAATTATCTTTGAGGCTTCTACTCCAATGACATGCCTGTTTGCCTGCTTTGATGCCCTTCTTTCATACATAATACACACATCATGATGATCACAGACTCTAACCCTTTGGAACTGTACTCTTCTAATAAACTCTTTTACAAGTTGCCTTGCTCATGGTGTCTCTTCACAATAGAAAAATAGCTAAGACTCCTTTTTCAATAGTTTTCTCTCTGCCACTGCCTCTCTTAAATCACAAATGTTATTGCAGCATGTGAACAAAAAGTCTCAATGACTTTTGGGTATTGTTTATAGAAGTCAATAGACAAGTAGCTATCTGGAATGCAACAGGTTATTATATTAATGAGTCAAGAACATGCAACACACAGAACTCCATGGTAGCACAAGTTAATTCAGTTTTGTGTGTACATGGAGCCGAACTTAGCAACAGACTTGAGAACTCATCAAAACAGAGCATCAGCTCTGTAATTATTGAAAAAGCAACAGAGAATAGAAAACATTCAGAGTTTCCAAAGTAGGAATAGGGATAGGTGAAACAGGAATTCTGTGTTTAGCACAACTAGTTTCTGAAAATAAAAACAAAAATCAATATTACCAAGCAATCAGAAACATAGTAATATTAATAATGTAAAGGCCTGTACCCATTGATATTGAGATGACATAAGTGAGTCTATTTTGTTTCTACCTATTGTTGTGCTGATGGTATTACTTATTGCAACAAATAAAACTGTATGCTGGTTGAGAAGTGTTTACAAGTTGATCATCCTCTTTTTTTTTATTGGATATTTTATTTACATTTCATATGTTATCCCCTTACCCCATCCCCCCACCCACCTGGGACCCCCCCCCATCCCCTTACCCCTCCTCCTTCTTCTCTGTGGATGTAACCCCCACCTACCCCCCCCACTCCCACTTCCCCACCCTCAAACTTCCCACCCCCTGGGGCGTCCAGCCTTCATGAGGTCAAGGATCTCTTCTTCCACCTATGCCCAGAAGGGCCCTCCACTCTTGCATATTCAGCTGAAGCCCTGGATCCCTCCATAAGTGCTCCCAGGCTGGTGGTTAGGACCCTGGGAGCTGTGGTTGGTTGGTATTGTTGCTCTCCTCATGGTGCCACAAAAAACACGTACTTACTGGGGTGTCTTTAAGTAAGTGATCTGAAGTTATTGAAGAGTTTAAAACAGGAAGTAAGGTTAACATATAGAAAAAACAACTGCTGCATTTCTGTAGACAAGTACAGAAGATTAGAAATTACTTTTATGCAGCTAAAGAGCTGCTTAGGGTTTAAGTGTGCTTACTGCTCTTCCAGAGAACCTGGGTTAGGTTCTCAGCACTCATATTTTATGAGAAAAATTCCTCAGTGACATCTACATAGAAGTGTGTTCCATAAAACAACAATAAAACAAGCAAACACACTGCTTGTAACTCCAGTTTTAACAGCTGTAATTTATTCTTCTGTTGTTTATGAGTACCCCACATATGAGGTACAGATACAGACAACCAGACCTATACAGTCATTCATATAGAAGAAATTGAACTTTATGAAAAAGAGTTGTGCTTATAAACTAGGTTAGCTAACATTGCTTGTCCAGCACACATAATTCTTTGAGTGAAAATAAGTTGCAGTAGAAAACATTTTTAGCCAGGCGGTGGTGGTTCACACCTTTAATCCCAGCACTTGGGAGGCAGAGGCAGGCGGATTTCTGAGTTCGAGGCCAGCCTGGTCTACTGAGTGAGTTCCAGGACAGCCAGGACTATACAGAGAAACCTTGTCTTGAAAGACCAAAAAAAAAAAAAAAAAAATTAAAAGCATTAGGGATCTAAACCAATTTTTTTATGCAAATCTATATAAGCTAATATGTACATACAATCCATGCATACCTTCATATGTACCTTAAGTAATCTGTCAATGACTCATAATTTCCAATATAATATAAATCATACAGATATTGTTAAAGCAAATGTTATCTTTTCATTGATCTCTAAGTAATACATTCAATAAAATTCAAATTTTTGGAATACTTTATTAACTTTCTATACTATATTGATGCATTTAAAAATTTGTGATTGATATATAATTATTTTTTTATGTGATTTGGTGATTTGTCATATGTATGTGTAATAATTAAATCACACAAGTAAGCATTTCCATCACTTCAAATGTTAATAACTTCTTATGTACTGGAAACTTCATGGACTGTAAGTAGCCATTATAAAGTGAATAATAGAATATATTAATGGTAACCTTATTGATCTACAAGAAAAACAAAATTCCTATACTTTATATTTCAGTGCCTCTTACTGAATGTTTCTCACATATTCACTTTTTTCTTCTTGCTATGTTGTGGGATTTATGCTCACCTCTCTGACAAAGTTAATTAGTTTGCACAGTTGATTTACAAAATGCAATATACATAGGCTATTCCACTTACCTAGGGACATCCAGTGCCATACATGTTGCTGCTAATGACAGCTTTTCAGTTATTTTTTTTGACACACACACACACACATTATGTGTGTGTTCACATTTTCTTTTCCTTTTTTTATTGAGTGGAATCAGCATTGATAGCACAGATTTGCTACTGTGAATAATGTTACAGTCAGCATAGCAGTATTGTTGTCATTTTTGCATAATGATGTCTTCTCTATATGATGTACGTTCAGTAAGGCAATACCCCAAATCCTCTTGACCTGTCCTAAGTGCTAGATTCAAATAGATGTGCTAACATCTCTAGCTGGTGTGACTTCTTTTGATAATTGTCTTGTTCTCTAGCATGTTTTAAAATTGATTTGGGGACGCTTATCTTTTTTGAGTTATTTGTATGGTCTTCTTATAAAGACTCCTGGATAAATAGTTAGCAGATATTGTCCTCATTCTGTGGGTTGTTTCTTATCTATTATTTGTTATTTCTTTGCTGTAGAAAATATTAAATTGATATTATTCTTTAGAAATGTCTAAAATACATCATTGCTTACACAAAAAATTGAAGGTATTTCTCATATGTATTTTTATAGTAATTACATAGCTTCAGGTTTAGAATTGAGATTTTTAGTCTACTTTTTGTTGGGTTTTTGTACAATGAGAAAAACCAATGCTCTTTCATTCTTCTACATATTTATATCAGATTTATAAACAAAATTCTCTTCTCTTCTGGGCACTATTGGCAGCACTATTAATGATAAATTAGAAATTTGAATGCAGATATTTTCTGAGTCCTCTATTCCATTTCATAAGTCTGAATTAATGTTACTGTCATGGCATGTTAGTTACAATAATTTTCTAATATATTTGGAAATCTGTTGTTATAATTCCAGATTCATATTTTGTTGTTTGTTTTCCTTAACATTGCTTTCATTTTTCTTGGTCTTATGTAATTTCATCTGAATTTTAAGATCATTTACTTTTTCCATGAAGAAAATATTGGTCTATAACTCAGTCCAGAGTAGTTCAGGCACTCCAGCAGGCCTACCCACACCCAGGGACAGCCTGACTCCCAGGAATTCTGTCATAACCAGGCTCACAGGTAAGCTCCCAAAATACCTAGCATAATTGGGAACCCCATGGGGCCCAGCAGATTTGGACCTATCTGCCCTGAAAGAGACACATCTTCCTTCCAGTCCAGAACTCTACCAGTTGCAGATCAGGCAGCCCAGCCCCCCACTCCCAACCATACCCAGATATAACATGACTCCCAGTAGGTCTGCTATAACCAGGGACACAGGATCACCCCCCCAACCAGAGATAGCACTGTTTGCCTAGCAGAAGACCTGCTCTAACAAAACTCTCAGAGCTCCACATTCCTACAAGAATGGACAGACTCCAGTTGGAAACAGTAAGGCCAGTTAACATTAGAGATAACCAGATGGAAAGAGGCAATCACAAGAGCATAAGCAACAAAAACCAATGCCACTTGATATCATCAGAACCCAGTTCTCCTACCACAGCAAGCCCTGGATACCCTAAAATGCTTCAAAAGCAAGATTCTGACATAAAATACCATCTCATGAGGATGACAGATGTCTTTAAGAAAGACATAAAAAATAACTTCCTCATTGAAATACAGGGAAAAAAGCAAAAAAACAGGTAGAAGCTCCTAGAGAAAACACATAAATCCTTTAAGGAAATACAGGAAATCACAACCAAAATGGTGAAGGAATTGAACAAACCCATCTGGGATCTAAAAATGGAAAGACAAATAATAAAGACATCACAAAAGGAGGCAACCCTCGAGATGGAAAACACAGGAAAGCGATCAGGAGCTACAGATGCAAGAATCACCAACAGAATACAAGACATGGAAGAGAGAATCTCAGGCATAGAATTTACCATAAAAGATATTGGCACAACAGTCAAAGTAAATACAAAGTGCAAAAGCTCCTAAACCAAAACTCCCAGGAAACTCACAACACAATGAACACACCAAACCTAAGAATAATAGGAATATGTGGAGGTCCTTGATCCACTTGGACTTGAGCTTTGTACAAGGAGACAGAATGGATCAATTTGCATTCGTCTACATGCTGACCTACAGTTGAACCAGCACCATTTGTTGAAAAAAAATTTTTTTTTCCACTAGATGGCTTTAGCTCCTTTGTCAAACACTGAAACTAATAGAAGAGAAACTGGGGAAGAGCCTCGAACACATGGGCACAGGGAAAACTTTCCTGAATAGAACACCAATGGCTTATGCTCTAAGATCAACAATAGACAAATGGAGCACCCAAGATAAAATTCACAGACCACATGAAGCTCAAGAAGAAGGAAGAACAAAGTGTGAGTACTTCTGTCCTTCTTAGAAGAGGGAACAAAATACTCACAGGAACAAATATGGTGACAAAGTGTGGAGCAGAGACTGAAGGAAAGGCCATCTGGGGCTGCCCCACCTGGAGATTGATCCCATATACAGTCACCAAATGCAGACACTACTCTGTGGATATCAAAAGTGCATGCTGAAAGGAGCCAGGTATAGCTGTCTCCTGAGAGGCTTTACCAGAGCCTGACAAACACAGAGGTGGATGCTCACAGTCAAACATTGGACTGAGCATAGTGTCCCAATGGAAGAGTCAAAGAAAGAACTGAAGGAGCTGAAGGCTTTTGCAAGCCCATAGGAAGAACAACAATATCAGGCAACCAGATCCCCCAGAGCTACCAGAGACTAAACCACCAACCAAGAGGAACACATGGATGGATGCATGGCTCTAGCCTGATATGTAGCAGAAGATGGCCTTGTCGGGCATTAGTGGGAGGAGAGGTCCCTTGGTCCTGTGAAGGCTTGATGCCCCAGTGTAGGGGATTGCCAGTGTGGAGAGGCAGGAGTGGGTGGGATGTGGGAATACCCTCATATAAGCAGAGGGAGGGAGGGAGGGATAAGGGGTTTCTGGGAGGGAAACTGGGAAGGGGGTAACATTTAAATGTAAATGAAGAAAATATCCAATTAAAAAATCTTTATAAATGCCAAAAAAGAAAAAAGAATAATGGGAATAGAAGAAAGTGAAGAGTCCCAACTCAAAGGGCCAGAAAACACCTTCGGCAAAATCATACAAGAAAACTTCCCTATCCTAAGGAAAAAAAAAAAAAAAGATGATCAGAAACATATAAGAAACATATAGAACACAAAACAGATTGAATCAAAAAAGAACATTCTCCCATCACATAATAATCAAAGCACTAACTACACAGAACAAAGAAAAGGATATTAAATGCAGTAAGTGAAAAAGGACAAGTAACATATAAAGGCAGAGCTATCAGAATCACACTAGACACCTTGTGGTCTATGCAGGTGCCCTGAGCAGTTTTAAGGTGCCAGCTCTGCACCCAATCCCCCAAAACCAAGAGGAGACTGGACTTCCAGGAGCTCTAACATGCCCAGGATCATAGAGGGCATGTTTATGTTTTTTTTCTGCAGGATGCTGAAGGAGCATGGTGGCTGCGAGAGTGATGGGTGAGACATGCTAGTACCAGGACAAAGAATGATGCTGACTTGTGAGCTTGCTGACTGCCCTGACAGTGGTGACTGGGAAGCTGCATTGGACATATGTTCCCGACCTATTTTTTCTTACCTGTATCCCAGATGGAAGAAGCTGTCTTGCCTCAAGTTTTTAGACTTTATTGAACAGAGAATCAAAAAGAGAAGTTATAATGACTCTTGAAGTTTTCTTAAATGTGACCAGTTATTCCAACTCAATCATGGACTGGTCTAGAAATCAATCCAATAATGGAAATAACAGTCTTCATTTGGAAGGCTAGTTCTGGACATTTGCAGAGACATATTTGAAAGTTAGCTCCAGTTTTTTATGATGTTATGTTAGCAAGAGATAAAGTTGGGACAGGATCTGGATTTCAAATAAGGGTTAGTGCAAGTGTTAAGGCTCTTTTAAATGTTAAGTTAAAATTACTTTTGTTTCTTCTACGGTATTTAGTGTAAGTTGCATTGATTGTACACATTTTAATTGTGTTAGTGTGTTGAAACCTGGGATGTTAGCTATGGAGGTCTATCAACCAGTTTTTGTTTTGTTGCTAGGAGTATCACAGAACCTTAGTCTTCTGAAAAAACTTACAAGTACTGGAAGAAATGAGTCAGACATTAAGCAGAAGCAAGAAGGTAATGGGCTTGAGTATTGCTAGTATAACAGCTTTGATTACATTAATTGCTAGCACACTGCTTCTGAAATTGCTTTGATACAAAAATTTAAGACAGTTATTTTTGTTAATCATTTAGCAAAAAAATGTTACTAATGTGTGTATATACTAGTAATGTGTATATATAATATATAAGAGGATTTAGATAGGCATTTGGAACAACAGACTGATGCTCTTTATCCTATTGAAAGTATTGGGAAGAGGTTCAGAAATTACGAGTAAGGAGTCAACTCACATGTCATGCCAAATACCATTGGATTCATGTTAGTTCTAAAGTTTACAGTAGTAGTCATTATAATTAGGAAAAAGTTTAAAGACACTTGAAATATATTTGGCATAATTCTAACACCTCTTTGGATGTTTTAACTTTGCATAGTGAGGTTATGAATTTAAAGAATACTGCTATGTTGAGCTTTCATGCAGCAGATACTGCTGATAAAATTATCCATGGCCTGAGATCAGAATTTCTATTTTGGTCAAGCTTCAAGAATGGCATATACAACTTGATCATGCTAGGCCTTTTTGTCCTGGGAATAATTTTATTCCTGCCCATCATGTTAAAGCTTGTCTTTAACAACATCAACATATTAGGAGCAAAAGTACATGTCTTGAAACTGAAAATAACCCCCAGACAGAGTTATTAAATTAATAAGCTGGCAAGCCAAGGACGAGTAAGATTCTGCACAGAGCATTACCAACCTAAGACAGAGGTATATTGCTTTTGATAATGCATATTCCACCATGGTAAGAAAGATATTCTTATCATAATGGCCTAAGACAGGTTCAGTCTTGTTTATGAAATAAAAAAGGGGTAGAGGCAGAGAGCTTTTGGGGCTGCTTGATAAGAATCTGACATGAGCCAAGGACAAGGAAATGGGCTACTTGGCAGGAATGTGACATTGGTCAAGGACAAGGAAGTGGGCTTCAGGCAAGATTCTGACATTAAGCTAGAACAAACAAGTAATTTCAGGCAAGAATCTAAATTTTAGACTAGAACAAGGAAGTAATTTCAAGCAGGAATCTAAATTTTAGGCTAGAGCAAGGAAGTAATTTCAGACAGGAATCTAAATCTTAAGCTAGAACAAGAAAGTAGGCTTCAGACATGAAAATTACTTTGGGCTAGGACAAGGAAGTTAGCTCAGATATTTTGGTCATCCTGATAAGCCCTTAGAAACTGTGATCACAGTAGTGTTCACGTAATTGAGTTTAATGCCTTGCTTTTTCTTTGAATATTTGTGTTGATTATCTTGTTTGTTCCTTGACTATTTGCATTTATTGTATTGCAAGTTCCTCAACCTAAACTGACCTTAATGCTTACATTTAATTAAAATGATATAAAAGCAAAAAAGGAGGATGGGGGACTGGAATAGGGGGTTTCTAAGGAGGGGAAATTGGGAAAGGGGATGACATCTGAAATGTAAATAAATAAAATATCCAATTTTTAAAAAAGAATCACAACAGACTTCTTACCAAAGACTCTAAAATCCAGAAGGTCTTGGACAGATGTCATACAGACAATAAGAGAACACAAAAGTCAGGCCAGAGAACTATACCCAGCAAACCTCTCAATCACCATAGATGGAGAAACAAAGCTATTCCATGACAAAACCAAATTTAAACAATGTCTCTCCCCAAATGCAGCCCTGAAGAAAACAGTACAAGGAAAACTCCAACACAAAGAGAGAAACAACAACCAAGAAAAACCAAGAAATTAATCATCTCACAAGAAAACCAAAAGAAGAGACCCACACAAATATAATACCACCTGTAATACCAAAAATCACTAGAAACAACTATCATTGGTCTTTAATATTTCTCAACATCAATAGACTCAATTCCCCAATACAATAACATAGGCTAACAGACTGGATATGTCAAAAGTACCCAGCATTTTGCTGCATATAGGAAACACACTTCAGTAACAAAGACAGACACTACCTCAGAGTAAAAGACTGGAAAAAATTTCTAAGCAAATTGTCCAAAGAAAAAAGCTAGAGTAGCCATTCTAATATCCAACAGAATATACTTTCAACCAAAAGTTATCAAGAGATAGGGAAGTGTACTTCATACTCCTTGAAGGAAAATATACCATGATAAGCTCTCAATCCAGAACATCTATATCCCAAATGCAAGGGCATTCACATTTGTAAAAGAAACTTTACTAAAGCTCAAAACACACATTGAATCACACAGAATAGTAGTGGGAGATTTCAACACTCTACTCTCACCAATGGACTGAGTGGTCATGAAACAGAAACTAAACAGAGACAAAGTGAATGAATAGATTTCATGAACCAAATAGATTTAACAGAAAACTACAGAACATTTTATCCTAAACCAAAAAAAAAAAAGTTCTTCTCAGCACATCATGGTACATTCTCCAAAATTGGTAATATAATCAGACACAAAACAAGCTTCAACTGATATAAGAAGATTGAAATAATTCCATGTGCTCTATCAGATCACCACAGACTAACACTGGTCTTCAGTAACAGAAATAACAGAAAACGTACATACTCATGCAAACTGAGCAACTCACTACTCAACGATAACTTGGTCATGGAGGAAATAAAGAAAGAAATTAAAGACTTTGTAGAATTTCATGAAAATGAAGACACAGCATACAAAAATTCATGGGACAGAATGAGAACAGTGCTAACAGGAAAATTCATAGCTCTAAATGCCTTCTTAAAGAAACTGAAGAGATCCTAGACTAGTAACTTAATAGCACATGTGAAGGCTCTAGAACAAAAAGAAGCTAACACACCCAAGAGGAGTAGACAGCAGTAATTAATCAGACTCAGAGCTGAAATCAATCAAACAGAAATAAAGAGAACAATACAAAAACTTAAGACCTAGTTCTTTGAGAAAATCAACAAGAGGATAAACTCTTAGCCAAACTATGTAAGGGCACAGCAACAGGATACACATTAATGAAATCAGAAATGAAAAGAGAGGCACACCAACAGAAACTAAGATAATTCAAAAAAATCATCAGATCCTATTACAAAAACCCACAATCAAAAAACCTGAAAAATCTAGATGTAATGGTTGATTTTCTAGACAGATACCAGTTACAAAATTTAAGTCAGGATCACATAAATCATCTTAAGAGTCTCATAACTCATAAGGAAATAGAAGCAGTCATTAAAAGTCTACCAACCAAAAAAGGCCAGGCCCATATGCTTTTAGTGCAGAAATCTATCAGATCTTCAAAGAAGACTGAATACCAAACTTAAACTATTCCATAAAATAGAAGCAGAAGGAACACTAACTAATGTGTTCTATGAAGCCACAGTTATACTGATTCATAAACTATACAAAGACTCAACAAAGAAAAGGAACTTGAGAACAATTTCACTTATAAATATCAGTGCAAACATACTTGATAAAGTTCTCGCAAACTGAATCAAAGAACACATCAAAAGGATCATTCACCACTATAAAGTATGCTTCACCCCAGGAATGTAGGAATGGTTTAATATATGGAAATGTATCAACTTAATGCACTATATCAACAAACTCGAAGAACAAACTCACATAATCATCTTATTAGATGCTGAAAAAGCATTTGACAAAATTCAACATCCCTTTATGTTAAAGGTCTTGGAACACTCAGGAATTCAAGGCACAAACCTATACACATAATAGAATCAATATACAGCAAACCAATATCCAACATTAAATTAAATGGAGAGAAACTTGAAGCAGTTCCACTAAAATCAGTGATATGACAAGGTTGCCCACTCTGCCTATATCTATTAAATAGATTACTTGCAGTTCCAGCTAAAGCAATCAGTCAACAAAAGGATGTCAAAGGGATAAATATTGGAAAGAAAGAAGTCAAGGTTTCACTATTTGCAGACAGTATCCATAAATGAGCCCAAAAATTCTACCAGAGAACAACACCTGATAAACAACTTCATCAAAGTGGCTGGATATAAAATTAATTCAAACAAATCACTAACCTTCCTCTACACAAAGGATAAATGGGCTGAGAAAGAAATTAGGGGAAACACACCCTTCACAATAGTCACAAGTAATATAAAATATCTTGGTATTACTCTATCTAAGCAAGTGAAAGATATATATGACAAGAACTTCAAGTCTCTGAAAAATGAAATTGAAGACTACTTCAGAAGATGGTAAGATTTCCCATGCTAATGGATCAATAGGATTAACATAGTAAAAATATCCATCTTACCAAAAGCAATCTACAGATTCAATGCAATCCTCATAAAAATTCCAATTTAGTTCTTTACAAAAATAGAGCAATTCTCAACTTCATCTGGAATAACAAAAAATCCAGGATAGGGAAAACAATTCTCTCCAATAAAAGAACTTCTGGAGGAATCACCATCCTTGACCTCAAGCTCTACTACAGAGCAATAGTAATAAAAAAAAAACAAAAAAACAAAAAACAAAAAACAAAAACATAGTATTGGTACAGAGACAGACAGGTAGATAAATGAAAAAGAATCTAAGACCCAGAACACCTATGGTCACTTTATCTTTGACAAAGAAACCAAAACCATCCAGTGAAAAAAAACGAAAGCATTGTCAACAAATGATGCAGTCTAATTGATGGACTTCATATAGAAGAATGCAAATTGACCCATTCTTATCGCCTTGTACAAAGCTCAAGTCCATATGGATCAAGGACCTCAGCATAAAAACAGATACATTGAACTTAATAGAATAGAAAGTGGGACAGAGCCTTGAATACAAAGACAGAGAGGGGAATTTCCTGACCAGAACACCAATGGTTCAGTCTCTAAGATCAAAAATAGACAAATGGGATATCATGAAACTGAAAAGCTTCTATATGGTAAAGAACACTGTAACAGGACAAAATGGCAACCTGCAGATTGGGAAAAGATCTTTACCAATGCTATATCTGATTGAGGGGTAGTATCCAAAATATACAAAAAACTCAAGGTTAGACTCCAGAACAACAAATAACCCAATTTAAAAATGTGTTACAGAGCTAAACAAAGAATTTGCAACTGAGGAATTTCCAATGTGTGAGAAGCGCCTAAGGAAATGTTCATCATCCTTAGTCATCAGAGAAATGAAAATCAAATGACCCTGAGATTCCACCTTATATCAATGAGAATGGCTAGGATTAAAAACTCAGGTGACAAGAGATGCTAATGAGGATGTGGAAAAAGAGGAACATTTCTCTATTGCTCATGGTTTTGCAAGCTGGTACAACTACTTCAAAAATCAATCTGGTGATTCCTCAGAAAATTAGACATAGTTCTACCTGAAGACTACTGGCCATACACTTAAAAGATACTCTACCATATCACAAGGACACATGTTCCACTATGTTCATAGCACCCTTATTTATAATATCCTGAAGCTGGAAACAACCCAGATGTCTCTCAGTGAAAGAAAGGATACAGAAAATGTGGTACATTTACACAATGGAATACTACTCAGCCATTAAAAAGGAGAACTTCATGAATTTTGCAGGCTAAGAGATGGAACTAGAAAATATCATTTTGAGTGAAGTTACTCAATCAAAAGCATATACATGGTATGTGTTCACTGATAAATGGATAATAGCTCAATAGCTCAGAATTTCCACGATACAATTCACAGACCCTATGAAGCTTAACAAGAAGATAGACCAAAGTGTAGGTTCTTCAAACTTACTTAGAAGGAGGAACAAAATAATGATGGGAGGTAGAGGGAGGGAGGTAAATGGATGGTATGGGGAGGGGAAAAGAAAAGGGGGGCCAGGATCAGGTGTCAGAAGAGACAAGAGAGAAGTCCAGAGTCCCTGGGGAATTAATAGTAACATGTATCAGTAGATGGCTTGGAACAGGAGAACCACTAGAAAGACCCAGACTCCAGGTAAAGTAAAGGCTCCCAGGACCCAATATGAATGACATTAGCCAAAATGTCCTATAGTGCAAATATAGAACCAGAAGAGACCATTAAATGTTGGTGTTGTGAACAACTACCCAGAAGAGGTATGACTGTTACCCTTCTGAACTCTCAACATCTGTGATCAACAGCACAAAATTGATTTCATTAAAGTTTCCTCATTGTGAAAAGGGGCCCTTGAGACCCCGCCCATCCCCAGAAGAAAATTAATATTCCAGATATATTTACAACAGCATGCTGATGTCTTTGAACATGAAGCCCATTTTATAAATATAGTAGTGGTTGCTAGGGTAAGAAGTTCACAAGACAAACCATGTCCTGAGAATATATGAGCTAAAGAGATTTTCTTCATGATTTAACCACCTATAAACTACTCATGATCCCATACAGAAACTCATGTTACTCTTACAGTTTCAGAGTTTGAAGTCCTCCACTAAAATTTTGGATTCACTTTAGACTGATTTTTATTAAATTTAAGAGAAAGTGGTGTAATTGCATACGTGTATTTCACATAAGGACAAAAAGTGTTTCAAGTACCATTTGTTAAGTGTGTTTTTAAGACTTGGTTTGAAATTATATAGCTATAACTGTGTGAGTTTGTTTCTCTGTCTTCTGTTTTATTGCACTGATAAATATGTCTTTTTGCTCTTTTGGCTAGTATGACTGTATAATAATTTATAATTTGCTAATGTGATGTCTCCAGCCAAGCTCTTTCTGGTTAGGTTGATATATGCTATTTAGGAACTAGTCTATTGTACTTCCATATGAACTTTAGAGTTATTTCTTTTAGCCCTATGAAAATTAGAATTAAAACTTGGTGAGGGTTGTTTTAAATCTGTAGATTGTTTTCAATAGCATAACCAATTTTACAGTGTTCATAAGGCCAAATATCTGAGCCAAGAGAGGTCTTTCCATGACCTAGTGTCTTGTTTTATGTCCTTCATTATCCTCAAGTTTTCATTGGAGAAGCATTTCTATCCTTGGTTAATTTTTTTTCTCAGTTATTATGTAATTTTTTAAAATTTTATTGTATATTTTATTTATATTTCAGATGTGATCTGCTTTCCCCATTTCCCTCCTACCCAGGAACCCCCTATACCAACCCTCTCCTGCTTCTATGAGGATGTGCTCCATCCACCAAACCCACTCCCACCTCCCCACCCACGTATTCCCTCACACCAGGGCGTCCACTCTTCACTAGACCAAGGACTTCCTCGACAATGCCATCCTCCCCTCCATATACAGTTGGAGCCATGGGTCTCTCCTTATGTGCTTCCAGGCTGGTGGTTTAGACCTTGGGAGCTCTGGTTGGTTGGTATTGTTGCTCTCCCCATGGAGGCACAAACTCTTTCAGCTCCTTCAGTCTTCTCTCTCATTCCTCCTTTGGGAACCCCATGATCAGTTCAACGGTTAACTGTGAGCATCCACCTCTATATGTCATGCTCTGGCAGACCTCTAAGAAGACAGCTATATCAGGCTCCTGTCAGCATGCACTTCCTGGCATCCACATCAGTGTCTACCTTTGGTGACTGCACATGGGATGGATACCCAGGTGGGACATTCTGCAGATGATTCCTCCTTCAGTTTCTGTCCCATGCTTTGTCTCCATATTTGCTCCCATGAGTATTTTGTTACTCCTTCTAAGAAGGACTGAAGCACCCACACTTTGGTCTTCCTTGTTCATAAACTTCATGTGATCTGTGAGTTGTATCTTGGATATTGCGAGCTTTTTGGCTAATATCCACTTATCAGTGAGTGCATACCATGTGTGTTTGTGATTAGGTTACCTCACTCAGGATGATTATTTTCTAGTTCCATCCATTTGCCTAAGAATTTTTTGAATTCACTGTTTTTAATAGCTGAGTAATATTCCACTGTGTAAATGAACCACATTTTCTGTATCCATTCCTCTGTTGACAGACATCTGAGTTCTTTCCAGCTTCTGGCTATTATAAATAAGGCTGCTATGAACATAGTGGAGCATATGTCCTTGTTATATGTTGGAGAACCTTCTGGATATACACCCAGGAGTTGTATAGCTGGATCCTCAGGTAATGCTATGTCCAATTTTCTCAGGAACTGCCAGAGTAATTTCCAGAGTGGCTGCACCAACTTGCAATCCCACCAACAATGAAGGAGTGTGTCTCTTTCTTCACATCCTTGCCAGCATCTGCTATTACCTGAGTTTTTGATGTTAGCCATTCTGACTGGTGTGAGGTGGAATTTCAGGGTTGCTTTGATTTGTATTTCCCTGATGACTAAAAATGCTGAACATTTCTTTAAGTGCTTCTCGGTCTTTCAAGTTGAGAATTCTTTGTTTAGCTCTGTACCCCATTTTTAATAGTGTTATTTGGTTGTCTGGAGTCTAATTTCTTGAGTTCTTTATATATCTTGGATATATTAGCCCTCAGTCAGATGTGGGATTGGTAGAGATATTTTCCCAATCTGTTGGTTGCTGTTTTGTCCTATTGACGGTGTCCTTTACCTTACAGAAGCTTTGCAAATTTATTAGCATCTTTCTATGCAAGTACATTGTTGGATGCAGAAATACCACTCATTTTCATGTGTTGATATTTTCTACTGCTATGCTATACATTGTTACCAGAGCAAAGTACGTTCTAGTAGAGCTTTGGGTGTCTTTTAAGTATGGGATTTTATCTTCTGTGAATAGGGCTAATTTGAGTCTTCCTTTTATATATACATTGTATTGAAGTCTGACTCTTATCAAGAAATTCACGTGCATTTTAATAATGTCTTCCAGCAAAGATTTTGGTTTTATATCTGCTCTTAACCAATGGGATATGTATCTCACTGTAACTTATTTCCTACTTTATATATGGAGAGAAAAACAGAGAGTATTTGATGTTGGCTCCTTGAAAGCTTCTGCTGTAGAAAGAGAGAGAACAAGAGGTGATTATTAACTTACATCTACAAATGCCCCCAATTCATTCGTATTTCTTTTTAGATTGAAATCCAAAACAAGTACATTACCAAATCTTTCTACACTACCATATCACAAACTCCTTTCTTGTCATGTTTATTCCTTTCCTCTCAAACAATGAGGAAACAGGCTGTCATTATATTCACAATTTACTTGTTCACTTGGTCTCCATGAAGGTAATGAGCTTCCCTCTTGGTGATTATCTTTTTTCTCTCCCATAGACTAACGTCCTCCTGTCCTGCTTTGGGTCACAACTATTACTTCCCCACAGATATTTTTTGGTTCCTCCTTGGGATCAACCTGTCACTCTGGACAACCATTCCTGTTGCTATCACACAGGATACTGACATCTCCCAGTCTCTATCAACCACCTATAATGCCAAGCTTTGGAAAATTGCAACATGGGGATGGACAAAGAAATTCATTAAGAATTGTTTTGTGGGAGGTGATAACATGGCACAGCATATAAAATTACCTTCCATGAAGCTTGATTGCTTGAGTTCATTCCTCAGGACACACTTGGTTGGAGGAAGAGAACGAACTCATAAAAGTTTTGTTGTTGTTGTTGTTGTTTTTTTCTTTGGTCTTTGTTGTTGTTTGTTCTTCAAAATGTGTAATGTCACATGTGTGTGCATATAGACACTAAATTAAAATAATAATAATGAAAAAAATTTTGAAAATGTGCCTGAATGCATAAAGAAATGATGGCACCTCTCTTAATATGATTTACCCACAACGAAGGAAATTTGTAATATGTACAACATGGATGAACTTTGATGATGCTCTGCAGGGAGAAATAAGCCACACTGGAGGTCAAATATTCCTCACTACATTTATGTAAGGTATCTAAAATAAATACAGAGTATCATAGAGTTAAAGGGAAAGCAGTAAGTACAATGTGATAATAATCCATGGACACAATTTTCACTTTAGAAAAATGAGCAATTTCTAAACATCTACATGCAATGGTATGCCTGCCTATAGTTAAAAGTGCCATACTGTGCACTGTTAAGTTAGTAAGGAGGTAGGTCTCACATTAAGTCTAAACCAAAAAGAAATTCTGTCTCTTTTACTTCTGCTGGCCCTTTTAATCATTCTTCAGCTCTAACAAAGGAAGCTCTTCCCTCACCTTATGTGTGTTCCTTCTTTCCTGAAGTTCCCAGGCAGATTGTTTTTAAAATGAAAGACAGGCTGATATTTGTATTTTATGGTTTCTGTTGTGTCACTGAATCTCTGATTTGAGATCAGTGGTCATGCTCTCTGCAACAGAAATGAATTAAATAAGTACTGGAAACATAGAAATGACTACTGGACTTTATAGGTAGCAGTTTTGTATTTTCTAAAGATGTTTATACACTCTCTGAGGTGTGTGTTAAAATATTAATTTTATAAGTGAGGGAAGAGAAACATGGTGCTTTCAGGATTTCATCATGTATACATAATAAAACTGAAAAGCATTTAGCATGCTGGGAAAAGTCTTGATCTTTGCTTTACACTAAGATCTCCAGGACTAGATTTCAACCCACAGATTTTTGGCTCCAGACTAATTCCTTACACTCTACATCATTGATTAACTGAATACTGTCTTGTTCCCTATCTCTGTAAAAGAGCTACAGAGATATATAATGTATTCTTATAAAGTACCTTCTGGATGGGTTTCTATGGAAGAGGATATGATGTAAAAATCACTCACTAGGATTGCTAATGGTGGTTAGTCAGACAATGTGATGAGTCTCATTATTCATGGAGATGAGTAGTTATCAGCCCAAGCTCAGAGAAAGTTTCTGAATCATTAAAGGCTTACAAGCATTTGCTTAAACACATCTGTCAGGTGGACAGTTAGATTACACCAATTAATGACAACTTGTGCTGTTGGAGAATAGATATGGAACATTTTTATGCTTTGCTTCTACTCTATAACATGAATTTAGTACCAAATGAGCCTCCCAAATGCTGTCTAGTATATGTGTAATCCTTTTAGACTTTTGGAAACGAGTGTACCATCTTTATGTTCTCTTTATCTCGGAAACTCCAGTTAATAGTATCTTGTAAATGTAATCTCACATATGGATCTAGGGTGGTTCATCTTTTTCTCCTCCTATGATTCAATTTCAAGGACACATTCTCTTCATTGGATTATATTCAGTTGTGGCAATAAATTTTAACAATCTTATTGTTGTAAAAGGTGAGTATGTCTCTAATTACAGAATAGGTATCTATAGACACAGAATGGCCCAAGTTTATTCATTGTTAAGTTTTGTACTTACGAAAATGAAGTATATACTATCAGAATATTCAGAGTTCAATAAATGTTATTTTGTAGTAAGTAGAGTTCAAGTAAAAGATGTGTCAAAGATGTATTTTAAGTCCATAATTCTAAGCGTTATATGCTCCTATAAAAGGATTCTTACTTCAGTTTATTCTTACCTTCATGCTTATCTGATTTTCTGTGCACATTTTTATGTTATTCTCCTAGTCTTAAATACCATGTTCCACATTAGGAAAAATGATATCTTAATGTCCTCAAAACTGACATTTATAGTCATCAACTCTGCTCTCCTATTTAGAACTGCTTGCTTAAGTCTAACTTTGCTCCCTTTTCATGCTCTTATCTCAGAGTTTACTGGAGTGGCCTAATTATTAGACATCTGTCTATTTGTAAAGAAATAATAGGAAGTTAAATTGCCAATGGAAATATTTCATATTATGTTTTCATCTTACTCATCCACCATTTGCCATCTACTAATTGAGCATGCACTATGCTACTGTAACAGAAAATGAGGCTGTCTTATGACAAATGACCAGAAAAGAGGTTTGATTGATTTTGTGGTATCTGAGGGCTCTACTGAAGGCAATAGGATACTTTACTTCCTCAAAAGCACAATAGAAGTAAAAAAACAAAATCTGAGCTGTTGAACTCTTGATAGTTTCAGGATACAACATGAATTCACATGCCCTCTCAACCTAATAGGTTGGATACACAAATCCAAAAATTTATCATCTCCGTCATCGTCATCATTGTCGTCATCTATAAGTTGAAATAAGTATCACAGAGAACTTTTGTGATTTCAGAGCGGTCGTTTGCATTCGTGTTTGTATGTGTGTGTGTGTGTGTGTGTGTGTGTGTGTGTGTGTGTGTGTGTGAGAGAGAGAGAGAGAGAGAGAGAGAGAGAGAGGTCCTGAGACTAGTTTTCGGTATGCCCTTATCTCAACTCTGAAAGTCTCTGAATCTTCACTCATCAGTCCTGTGGAGCTTCTGTTCAGATTTAATACTCACAAGACAAAAATGAGAGAAGTTTCCAATAATGACAACAAGGGCTGCCTGAGGATAGAGTGAAAGGCTGTGCACATAAAGCAGAGAAGATTCATTTAAAGTGACAGCTTTCTGGCCTCCCTCCCGGTGCCTGGTTATCTCTTCCCTGACTTCACCTCAATGCATCTCTTTTATTGTGCTTTTTATAGGGTTCTGTTGTACTGCTACGACTTTCTATCTTATACATTATATCTTGTTTAGGTTTTTTATTTGATTTTTGTTTTTTAGCTTGCTCCTATGAAATCTTATTCATAAAAAAATTGAAAATATTAGAGGGTCACCACATTGTTTTATTCCATTTCTCTAACGTTAGCATCTATGTCTTAGCATCTAGGGAGCTATTAAATCTAAATAAGTACATTCATACTACTAATTATTGCATATTAAACTTTATTCAGTTTTCAATAGCCTTCCCAAGCTGCTTCCTTGTCTTCTACAATCCCAGACAGGATACTTTGTCTCTTAATCTGCTCAAACAACTAACAAAGAACAACGGGATGTGCTCACTGTGACATAAGCAACACAATTTATCTCCTCAGTTCTACAGGCAACAAATCAGGCTTAGTGGGCCTTTGGGCTTGTCTGCTCTGATCTTCTGTCCTTGCCCTCCAGGTACAGTCTTTCCCCGTATGTTCACCTGATTTTCCTTCTCTATCTGTCTTTGTATCCTCTTCTCATATGGTCATCATTCATGTTGGATGAAGGCTTCATTCACAGAAACTAATTTTGGAATAATTTCATTTCCTTTGTACAGATCCTATATCTTAATGCAGCCATGTTCTGAAATGCTGGGCTTTGAGATATTAGAATATGAAACTATTGGAGACAGAGGTTCACAACATCACATTATTTCATAACAATGTTGCCTGTTTCTCAATAGTTTGCTACTTTTATGATGTTAAACATTTGGATAGGCCAGTTAACATATAAAATATCTTGATTTGGATACCTGATATCCCTAGCAATCTTGCTGTGATTACTGTTGTCTAGAGAGAATGTAAGGAGTCTTTAGATCATATCATTTAGGGATAGAAAATGAACCTAGTTAATTTGGCTCACCAGGTTTCTCTAAAGTTATAGTTTTCTAATTTGCATATTTTGTTCACTACAAATATGTCACGAAAAATCCAGACAACAATCATGGTAAGGAAATTTAGATGTCTCTTTTGGAGTAAACCATGTGTCAAACCATGTGTGAGCTTGTGTAAAAGCAACCACAGTAATTACTAAATGTTATGAGAGATTTCAAAACCATGAGGCTAGAATATTTCTCCTTCACATTTCATCTTTATTTTTTATGTTAAATAACAGGTGTACTTTGAAAAACAGGATACCCATATAGCCAAGGATTGCTAGTCTCTGAACATTGTGATCAGCTGTCAAACTTGAGTTCATTTTCTTTGAATGTGACAATTCTTTGATTACCTGGTTAGAGCTCTCCCCCTTTAGGAGATGTTAGTATATCTTCCAGGTAGATGCTACTGACTCTTCTAGAAAAGCATACAAATAAGACAGCATAGAATTGGGTTTGTCTCCCTGACTGACATATGGGAAGCATTGTGCTACCCGGGTGCTCTAATTGAACTACTAGTTGAAAGGAGAAGCAGTTAGCTCAGTGCAGGGACCATATTCTCCAAATAAATCCAAATGTACAACCCAAAAATGTGAAACTGGCTTCTCTAGTCTAGGCTCTAATACCCTCAACAGCTCTACAGCTTTCCGGTATTACAATTAAAAGTGCTGATTTTACCAAATTCAGTTTTCAAGGGACAGTGGGACTGTAACGGTCCAGGATTGTGGAGAAAGTGTCAAGGAGAGCTCCAACCCTGATACTGCAAATAAAGACTACAGGAATTGGTTCCCTCTCCATTCTTATCCTGGCACCATAAAGCTGGCTGCCCTACTATCAACCCTAGTAAGAATTTATTACCCTGACTCTTTGGATCTTGAAGGTTATCTTATTCTCTAAGCACTTGGGAATGAGTCAATTTAGTCTTTCTGTACTCTGGTTGAAAGTCATCATGAATAATGTGATGGTCAAAGTCTTATCCAGGTTGAACAGAATCTACATTTTATGGAATTTGAAGATAATTCTTTAAGGAACAAAATGAATAATAGTGTTAATTTTTTTTTCCAAAATGGAAACAAGTCCTCATTGGCATTATTTGGGATATGAAGTTACCATTTCTTTGTGTTTCCTGTTGACAATTTTCAATAAATTCTTACATAGAGCTTCAACTTTACTTCTCACCCAAATATACTATGTCACTCTTGAAAACCTATAACCCTCAAAAGGGTCCATTTACAAGAGATCATTGTTAATTAGGACCCCAGTAGAGTTCTCTCTGTCGGGGGAACCTTCAAGGAAGATCTATCAAAGGAAAAGAGAGAGAATGTAAACATACGTGTGAGTCTGTCAGTTTCCAGTAAAAAGTTAGACAAGTCACTAAAGCTGCATATATATTGAAGAGAAAATAAAATTGTGAATCTTTATTTCTAGGAAACAAGCAATTGGATATCAGAGTGTAGCTGAAATTCATTAAAAGGGGAAAAGGCGCCTTGAGGCATTCTCGGGCAAGAAAAATGAAAGCAAACCTCAGGCACCCAAAGAGTCCCTGAACCTCAGAGTAAACTCTGACTCTGGAGCCAGCATGTGTATACTCTGGCATACTGTGAAGGGTTGAATCAGGCAAGGGAGCCCTTGTTCCTCTATGCTTTTCTTTCTTTGATCTGCTGTTTGTGGGACACAACTTCACAGGGAGCAGAGACATGTTGGAAACCTTTCCAGAGAAGTGAGAAGAGTTTCGTTGTGTTTCTGGATGTTGTATGTTCCTCCACCCATGACTGAACTACAGTTAGTGACACAAAGGTTCATCCTCAAAATCAGTTTCTTAGAAAAATCTGCATCTTCACAAAATGAGAAAGACATATTCTTCTGCTGGGAAAGAGTGTTTTGGGATGGACTTCAAACTGTAGTCTAAAATCTTTAAATGCATTGTTTGAAAATGGCTGGAGGATCAGGGAGGTCCTCCAAAATATATCAAATTTGATGCTTTAAAAAATATAAATAATTCATGTGAAGTCAGCAGGATTTTTTTTCTAGGAAAAATGCATTCTGTGTGGTTATAAAAACTAAAGCTTATAAAGTTGAGAAACTACCTAGGATGGTATGATATAGAGCTTGATAATGAAGGGAATAGAATAGGAGCCTTGATCAAAACAAGTATGAGACAGTAAAAAAGCCAGAGAGTGGTTTAATATCTGAAGGATAGACGTGGAATCCAAAGTGGGGGCCTTTCCTCGGCAGTAAGAGCCTAGGCATTTTTAGAGCAATATCTTCTATTAAATGCAAATGTATTCTTTCTTCTTTGCTGCAACTATTCTCCTATCACTTTAAAACTATCCATAAATGAAAATGACACTTACCAACCTTATGCTAGAGAACAGACAGGAGAGTAAAGTATGGCAGAACAGTGCCCAGAGAAAGAGAGGAAATCACAATTCAGGAAGATAATTAATTAGTAGAAAATTATTCTTTACATTCTCATTCAAACCACAGAGGATTTGGGGAAATTTTTATACTTCTGAAGCAGTGCATATGAGAAGATGTGGTCATAAAAATATTGACAGGAGTGTAGCCTGCCAAGGTATAAAAGTCTGGGTTTCCTGTAGAAGAGCTACCTGATCTTTGGGAAGTCACTTTCTAGCAATGAGCTCATATTCTTTCCTGAATAACAAGGTCTTACAAGAGATAATACAGCTCGGCCCAATGGTGATTTTTTTTATTGTTTTTGTTTTGTTTTTAACTCAATAACAGCTAATTCTCACCAGATACATAGATCAAGAACAACCAAGAATATAAGGACTAATTCTTCAAAATTATTCTTTTTTTATTGATTCACTTCATATCCTGATCACTGTTCCTCCCATATCCCCATTGCACCCTCACACAGTCCCCACTCTCCTTTTCCTCTGAGAAAATGCCTTTCTACCTTGATAGCCCCCACACTGGCATATCAGGTTTCTACAAGGCTCTGTGCTTCTTTTCCCACTGACAAAAAACAAGACAGCCTACTTAAGGGAACAGATTCCACATGAAGCCTGAGCTGGACATCTGCTACATATGTGTGGGGGACCTAGGTCCTTCCTTTGTATGCTCTTTGGTTGGTCTTTCAGTCTATGAGAATCCTAAGAATCCAGGTTAGTTGACTCTGTTGGTTTTCCTGTGGAATTCCTTTGGGGTCCTCAGTCCTCCCCACAACTCTTCCACAAGAGTCCCAAAGCTCCATCCAATGTTTGTCTGTGGGTCTCTGCACCTGTCAAGTCAGCTGCTGGGTGGTGCCTCTCAGAGAACAGCCATGCTAGGCTCCTGTCTTCAAGCATAACAGAGTATTATTAGTAGTGGTAATACTCAGACATTGGTGCTTGCCCTTGGGATGGGTCTCTAGTTGGGCTGGCTATTGTTTGGTTATTCCCTCAGTCTCTGCTCCATTTCCCATTCCTATATTTCTTACAGGCTGGATAAATTTGGGGTCAAAAGTTTTGTGGGTGTATTGGTGTACCTATCACTCTACTGGGATTTCTGCTAGGCTACAGAAAGTAGCCTCTTCAGGTTTCATATCCTCACTGCTGTCATCTGCATTGATTCTTGGGAGCCTCCTTTATCCCAGCTCTATGGCACATCCTCAAGATGCCCACCTGCATCATTTTGCAGCTGCAAACACCAGCTGCAAATTTGCATTCATTCTCATGGCCATCTGGCCATCTCCCCTCTCTCTTCCCACACCTGATCCTGAATCCCCAATCCCTTCACCATCTCCTTTTCTATCCAGTTCTAAGAAACACTTTCTCTGTCGCCTATGACTATTTTATTCCCCCTTCTGAGTGAGAATTAGACATCTTCATTAGGACCTTCCTTCTTGTTTAGCTTCTTTGGGACGGTGGAATGTTGTATGGTTATCCTGAATTTTATGGCTAATATCAACTTACCAGTAAATACACACTGTGCATGCCATTTTGGGTTTGGATTACCTCATTCAGGATGATATTTTCAAATTCCATTCATTTTTCTTCGAAGTTCATGAAGTCTTTGTTTTTAATAGCTGAATATTTTTACATTGTGTACATGTACCACATTTTCTTTATCCATTCCTCAGTTGAGGTACATCAAGGTTGTTTCTAGTTTCTACCTAGTACAAATAGGCTGCTGTTCTGTTTCTGAACAGAACACCAATGGTTTATGCTTAAAGAACAACAATCAACAAATGGGACCTCATAAAATTGAAAAGTTTCTGTAAAGCAAGGGACACTATCAATGGGACAAAAGGGCAACCCACAGATTGGGAAAAGATATTTACCAACCCTACATCCAATAGAGGGCTAATATCCAAAATATACAAAGAACTCAAGAAGGCAGACTCCAGAGAACCAAATAACCATATTAAAAAGTGGAGTACAGAGCTAAATAGAGAATTCTCAACCAAGGAATCTCGAATGACTGAGAACACTTAAAGAAATGTTCGACATCTTTAGTCATCAGGAAAATGCAAATCAAAACAACCTTGAGATTCCACGTTACACCAGTCAGAAAAGATAAAAAATTCAGGTGATAGCAGATGCTGGTGAGGATGTGGAGAAAGAGGAACACTCCTCCATTGTTGGTGGGATTGCAAGCTGGTACAACCAGTCTGGAAATCAGTCTGGCAGCTCCTCAGAAAATAGGACATAGTATTACCTTCAGACCCAGCTATACCACTCCTGGGCATATACCCAGAAGATGTTCCAACAAATAACAAGGACACATGCTCCATTATGGTCATAGTAGCCTTATTTATAGTAGTCAGAAGTTAGAAACAACCCAGATGTCCCTCAACACAAGAATGGATACAGAAAAATATACACATTAGAGTAATACGCAGTGATCAAAAACAATGACTTCAGGAAATTCACAGGCAAATGGATGGAACTAGAAAATATCATTCTAAGTGAGGTGACCCAGACACAAAAGAATTCATAAGGTATGTACCCACTAATTAGTGGATAGTAACCCAAAAGCTCACAATGCATATGATACAACCTACAAACTGTATGCAGCATAAAAGAAAGGAAGATCAGGGGATGGATGCTTCAGTTCTGCACTGAGCAGGGAACAGAATGATTGTGGGAGATAGAAGGAGAGGGAAACAAGAGAGAGAAAAAGGAGGAGGAGGAGGAAATAAGGGTGGCAGTATCAGAATCTGGAGGAGACTTGAGAGAGGTACAGAGGGTCAGGAAATTGAATAAAAGTAGGTAACAGTGGGGATGAGGAACTGGATAGGGAAAGACACTGGTGTGTCCCAGACACCAGAGGAATATGAGGCTTTCAGAACCCAATGGGATTGACTTTAGCTGTAATGTGCAAAGAAGGGGGAGTTGGTGGAAGGGGTAAAGAGGATATCATTTGAGATGTAAATGAATGGAATGATTAATAAAAATTTTAAATAATAAATATACATTATATACATTATATATATCTATGTATTTATGTATATTTATTTGTTTAAGGAAGACATAAATTTAAAATAAAAGAATAGTATTGGAATTTTGTTGGGAATTTCATTGAATCTGCAGATTGAATTGGTAAGACAGCCATTTTTCACTATGTTAACCCTACCGATCCAAAAGTATTGGAGAGCTTTTCTTCTTCTGATATCTTCCTCAGTTTCTTTCTTCTTGGACTTGAAGTTCTTCTCATACAGGTCTTTCACTTGTTTGGTTAGAGTTACACAAAATATTTTATATTATTCATGGCTATTGTAAAAGGTGTGGTTTCTCTAATTTTTTTCTCATCCCATTTATTATTTGTATAAAGGGGTACCCTGATGTTTTTGAGTTAATTTTGTTGCCAGCCCCTTTGGTGAAAGTGTTTGTGGTCAATCATTCTTTAGGAACATTTCTTGATTCTGTGATGTTAAGGTAGGGATTAAACAGGTGCTTCAGGAGATGGGTAGAAATCTTGCTAGATTCACTAGAAGAGCATTAAATTTACGGTAAATTTAAGATTGTTTTAGATAGGTGTCAACACATTGGATATTTAGGAATATAAACTTTACCAAAAGAGCTTGAATTTCAGTAGTTTATATTAATTTATAGTATATCTGTTACTATTACAAAATTCTAATAGGTATGACTTTTACTTTGATAGAATAGTTTTATAAGAAACAATTGTATTTGTAATAAAACATGGATAATATGTATGCATTAAATACATCACTGGCCATTAGTAGCAATGATAATAGAACTAAATAACATTATCTTACACCATGTACTTAAATATCCCTCCTCAAACAGATTTATTAATTAGCTTGTCAAAATCTTAAAGGACTACTTGATTTCACAGTATTTTTCTGGGTTACCTCCTCTTATACATTATAATGGAGATGTGTGTCTGTTTATAGATGTATATTTATTTGTTTAAGGAAGACATAATAGTTTTTGTGTTTGCCTGCATATATGCCTGTGTACAGCATGCATGTCAGGTATCCACAGAGTCTAGAAGAGGGGTTTCGATAAGCTGAAACTGGAGTAACAAATAGTTGTGAGGTACCATAAGGATGCTGGTGATAGGATCAGGGTCCTCTGCAAAATCAGCAAGTGCTCTTAACCACAGAATCATCTTAACAAATGTAAGATTGTATGAGAATACCGAGTTGTCCTCCATCCATTATGTTTTTTGCCCCAGTTCCACAAAGGCCAGTTTCATTACTGTCTTTGTGTTCATGAGATACCCATGCAAACTTAGATGACTTTATTAACTCAAAAATATCTGACATAGTATCTGTGAGCTAGAAAGAAAGAAAGTGAACATCCCATGACCTGTCATTCCCAGGTCCATCTCTATATTAACTTATTCATGTATTTCTTCTTAGCTTCCATTTCATGCCTGTAAAAATAATACTAGCAGTATACCATTCAAAACATACTATCACTGTGATCTCCAGGGGTGGCTTCCCAGGTAACTTTCACTTCTGCTCACTCTCATTTACACATTTTCTTAGGCTAGGCATTAGCAATAATGATTTAAATGGTGAATAACCACATCCTCACCTCAGACTATGACTTACCTGTTCAGGTGTCCATTAACCACTTCTACTATTTTGGTGTTCCTAGTAAATTTCAATCCCTGAGAAGGCTGAATATAGGCAGTGGGGTCAAACAGACTTGAGTTTTAGTTTTAGGTGTAAATGGAATAATTTTGAGAATAGTATTATTTAATTTTCTAAGTTTTAAATCATGTAGCAGAACAGAGAGAACGGCACCAATCCCTGGGTTGAAGGATATGCCACACGGAAGATAACTAATACATTTGTTCTCAGTCTTTCCAATGCTACAACCCTTTAATACTGTTCCTCATGTTATGATGATTCCCAGTCATAAAATTTTTCTTGCTGTTACTTTATAACTGTTGTATTGCTACTGATATGAATAATAATACCTGACATACAATCTCTCTAAAAGGGTTGTTCAACCCATAAGGGAGTGGTGACCCACAGGTTGAGAGCAACTGTAGCATTTGAAGTTTTTGTATTGATGGTACTTTACATGTATTCATTGAGGTCACCAAAGGCCTCTTGGTTTCCTTCCCTCCATGGCCAGTTATGGATGCATTTGTAGTCAATTTTTAAACCCATATTTGTAATACCAGCTCATTTGCAGCCTAGCCCTTCTGTCTTTATTTTTAAAGAAACCCAAGCACCGAAGATGTACCCCTTTCCCATTTTCTTCCTTTCTTCAGCCAGTCTATAGCTGCTGTCATCTGATAGCCAGTACATCTGGTTTTGTTGTTGTTGTTATCCAACTTGGACCAGAGAATTTCATTTGATCTGCATTCCCCACCATTCTTTTCCATTTGTATGTGAAATGCTCTTACATCTTGTTAGCTTTCTACAAAGCTACAGATTTTATTTTCAGTGAGACCACCCCTTTATACTCAATAATAAGGAATGTACTTTAACACACATGTGAAGGCTTCCATTCATACTTATGTACTTCCTTTTCATTGTGGGGAATGGCCTACTGCATGGTATTATCTCTTTTCTGACCAGTGAACTTCTCGTTCCCCACATCTTTTAGAACTTTGCTCTGTCAATCTCTTCCTACTCTGTGCTCATAGACTCCTTTCCATCACCTACTGATAAAAGTCTTATCTAAGTTGACTCTTAAGGAATTATATGATGTCAATAAAATATAATCCTATAATTCATATAATCAAAGAATTTTTATAAATGTGAAGCTATGAAGCCTGATGACAAGACTCTTGCTGAAGCGATAGAGAACTATAAAGCATCTAATTCAGTGATATCACTATGTAACGTTCACACCTACCCTGACTTGGAAGTCATAGACGGTACATACTTTCTCTTGTCAACACCTAAGTCCATTTGATGATACAACCCAAAAGCTCTCTGAATTACTGAATCCAGACAGCAGTATGTCTGCTCATCTAAAGGGAGTGGATTTTCTGAAGTTGAGATAATTCCTGGTCCAGAGAGTAGTGTTGCTAGGAAGTTGGTTTCACTGCCAGAGGAAAACAGCAAAATTAAGGCTATCTCAGAACATGCAAACATTCTAAATAGCCATCATTTGTAACAAATAATCAATTGGCTGTTCCCATTAATCAACAAATCACCTATACAATACAAACGTAAGGTTAACTTGAAATTTACTTTTTATTTCTCCAAAAGATTGTGGCACTTTAAAATTTCAATTTATAGAATCCAACATTTTAGTTTGAACTTTTGTGAATATTTGGGATTGGTATCAGTATTTAAAAATAACTTTTCTTGGAACAAAAGTATAATATAATACTAACTGGAAAATGTCCTAGTAAGTCCTGTCTAAGTATGATATTAAGGAGTCATTTGACTTCAATAAAATATAACCCCATAATTTTTATAATAAATGATGGTTTTATTTGTAAGCTAAGAAGCATAATGTTAAGCCTCTTGATATACTCTTAGGCTCTTTTCTTTAAACATGCTGATAGTTTCTTACTGTGGGGAACTGAGCTTAGATCTCTCATGAGTCTAATATAGGTAGCATAGCTAAGGTCAGATCTCAGTTTTTGCACTAGACCCAATTTATTAATATGTCTGTGCCTCATCCTTTCTAAGGCAGACGTCATCTGACTACTCTAAATTTTCCTTGTTCTTATAGATTTGGAGTGGAAATTTAAAAAAAGACCTATTTTATAGATTTTCAGATTATATGAGACAATCCAGTTTGAGAGTGTCAAATGGATATTATTAATGGGACCAAGAAACATTTTACACCTTCCTGAGAATACTAATAGAGTGCTATTTTTAGAAATGTTTTTAAGTGTCCATTTGGTTTGCAGACAAGTAGTTCTGAAGCCTCTGTTCTCTTCTCTGATCTGCTAAGACACTTCCTATCTAAGGAATGATGTTATATTTCCAGGACCTGGAGAATCCATTTTCATTCTTCATATCGTTGAAGAAAATGTGGGCCTTAAGATGTCTTCCCTTGGAGGATCTTTCTAAGAGATTGTAAATGTGTGACATGTCACTCCAACTCTGTCCCTTCATGATACCCCCACAAAGCACACTTCTGTTATTATGTTGTCTCAGAGGTACTGCAAGTACAAGTTGAGACAATGTCTGCTATTCATCAATGAGTTAACCAACTTGTGAATGAATATATTTCTGGACACAGTTTCAAAGAGTAATTTTTTTTGCAAGTCATGCTTAGTTTGGAACAATAAGGAAAGGCAACATTTTATCTAGGTATCACCTTTACTGTTCACATCATGGTACAGCATCTATCTTATGAGTATTGCCATTATGTAGAGTTATCTGGAGTAGCCCCCCCTCCCCACAGATTCTAGCACAGAGGTTAGAATGATATTGCTAATGAACATTTTTCTAAATTATTTAGAAAAATTAAAACAGTTTATAAAAATAAGATGTTGTGACAAATTTGATGGAATGTAAAAATAAAAATATTTTTAAGAGAATGTGCTGAAATCTGAAGTACTGGGACAGATGTAGATGAAGTATTGTCACTGTGAAATATGTTAAGATGACCCCTTAGAGAATGGAGGCTAGTGCGAAATTCTCCCAAGTTAGAAATGACCAATAAATTGTGGAGTTGAACAGTCCTTTAAATTTAGTTATGTGAGAAATCCCATCACAAATGTGAAGTATAAATGAACCATTTTATTATTTCCATGTATGACTATTAGCATAGTCATTCCTCTATGCAGACATCTCTTATCTGAGTTACTTCATCAGGACTCATTGATCCATGCTTATCACCCCAAAGATATTTCTATAAATACACAGAGGCAACTTTTACAAGAAAGTCTGTACAGAGTCCTTGTGTCCTTAAAGCTCCTTAGCGATGTTTCCTTGAGCTGACACTATACCTCCAGACTCCTATCATTTCTAAGAGTGTGTGTCACTATTTTGTGCCAACCTACCATATACTACCATCTCCTTCAGGCTTTTGCAGTTAGTTCTACAGCATATAGCCTGGCCTCTTGCTGACAAAGAAGCATGCTAATTTTCTTTTCAGTAGAATGGGTCATAATTGTTCTTCCATTTTTCTGAATAGTCTTCATCTGGTTCTCTGATTGGAAGTGTCCTTCTTGTTATTTAGTACTATGTTTCGAGGAATATCCTCAGAAGTGGGATTTCTACTACCCTATATAAAATAGCTCTCCCTACTTTATTTCTTATTTACATTGTGTTTTCAATTATCAATCAAAATTTTATTATTTAGTCATACTAGCACAGAATTCTAGCCATGTGTCAATGAGGACTCTTACATTTGCTGTTGTATATCAATTTGCATAAGAGTAAGAAATAGAGGTAAGGAAGCCAAGAAGCCAATACATGGCATAGTTTACATGAGTGTATGTGTTACAGGAAAATGGCTATGTTTGCATGAGAGCAGAAGTATAAAGAAATGACCATATTTATACATGGGGAGTATGTATAGAGAAACTAACGTGTTTATATTTGGGACAATAAATATAAAGAAACTAGTAGGTTTACATATAAAGTAATATATGGAGAGATGAATATACTTATAGAATCACAAATGTGGAGAAGTGAACATCTTTACATATGAGGGGATAGATATGGAGAAGTGATCACCTCTACGTGTGAGGTACAGGTATGGATAAATATTTTCTATTGCTGCCACCCAGTGACTCTGTACAGAAAACATGGCCATTTGGATTTTAAGGATGAAGTTTTGGGTACAGAAGCTAGAGCCATTGATCTTTCTCTCACCTAGGAAGAAGCAAGCTTGATTAAGAGCAACATAGTGTCTCTTTGATGTCTTGTTTGATCTGATACTTGCTGAATGAATTACTTGACTGCTTGTCTTCTCCATAGTCAGTCTTCATAAGGTCAAATAATCTGAATACACATTTAAGCTCAGAGTTGGAGGATGGTAACAGTTAATTGCATTTTGTTAACAGCAAATACAATTCTATGAACAACTCAATATTCTATGGCTTTCAAGAGTTTTAAAACAACCTCAAATCCATCCCTAGCAGCTAGGATGTTGAAAATAGGCAGCAGTGCATCTTGCTAGAGGCCAATGGTTTCATGGATGGTTTGATATGGGGAATTATCTGTCAAGTATTAAGTCATGAACAAAAGAGGTTCCAGCATCCTGAGGTACAAAGAGGCAGTCAGGAAAGTTGCCATTTGCCCCTGGCTTAAGGGGAATTGTTACAGTAACTTGATGCCATGAATAAGTATGTCTAATCTCTGGAAAATAGGAGGCCTCAGGAGAAACCAGTGATGTGCTGCATCTTGTTTCCTCCTTCACATAAAAACAATTTTAATGCAAAGAGCAGAAAGAAGCCCTAGTTAATCAAACCAAAGAGGCATGACAAAGACTAAAGCAAATCCCTTCGAGGAATAAGCCACAAAGCCATGTACTTATTAACACTGAAAGCACAAGAAACCAAGTCAACACTTAATAACAGTTAGGAAATGGGTTATATAATTTAAGCTGTTAAAACTTAATATAACACAAATGTATTACTGATACAGAAATACCCATTTTAAATATTTTAACATTTCTTCTAATAGTTTATATTTAGAGAATTTTCTAAAGCAGTTTTCTTTGAAAGTCTGATACTGAATGCAATATTCTTGTATGTTACTTTAGTTTTACCACAATTTATCTGTTGGTATATTTTTAAAATTTTTTCTTATTATTTTCAGTAAATTTGTTATATACAAGAAAACACTAGACAAAAAGGAACAGGTGGCATATAAACATTTCATACATTATAAAATTTAGTTTCACCATACATCCTAGATTTAATAGGACATAGGGGATAATATCTAACATAATTTCAGCAATACTGGATTTAATGGAATTATCATTAACTAAAAATAGCATAATTTTCTTAACCATCTGATTTCACTTTTTTTTTGCTGCTAAAAGCAGTGCTCTAGTGAATATCATTATGCCACAAATTATTAAATTATTGTGTCTAAATAACTGCTGTCATGAATGATTTCATCACATACAAACTAGTGTTTGTTTTATCCTTCTGCGTGTGCATTTAAGATTCCTCTTCTTGCTATTGGACTATGGTTCAGCTAACACAAAGTTCTCACTGAGGCATCTGAGCATCGCATTTGGTCTTAGCTGAACTTCCAGATTCTAGAATAGTATACTACACATACTAGGGAAGCAATGCATGCTTGCCAGAGTGACTCATTAGCAGCTGAATGGTCAGGCTTTCTTAATTTTAAAAGTTATTTATTTAGGATAAGGTAAATTTAGCACTGTGTTTTAACTACTCAAGTTGTATCTTTTATATAATATTTTGTAATTACTAATCTTAAGTCAAATCCATTTTAAAGGATTTTTCTTCATGTCCACTACTAGAAACTAAAAAACTCAACTTAAAATTGGCATTTCTAGAACCTACATATGAAAATATATTTCTTTGTCCTTCTTTGTGAGTATTTTAATGTAGCACCAGTAACCATTTATAATATGATGAACTAAATTTAAAATACCTACAAAGTATATTAATTTTGTCTATGTATGAATGTATTTCTGAGACTTCACTAGTACTCCATGTCTCTCAATTTCTGGGCTAACCAATCAGGTTCAATGCCTCAAGCATTACATTTCTCATTCCACGCTGAGTTGATCCTTACCACTTCATTTGCTTTTGTTTTGACAAACAGGCTTTATAGCAACCAGATCTTGTTTAATTTAATACTTCCTAGCTGCCTTTGTATTATGCTGATAGGCTTGCTGCTTAAGTTCCTTTTATGTTCCAACTCTATCTTGGCCATATTTATGACTGTCTTCCTAATCCTTTCCTATTGCTAGACTGTACTTACCTCTCTTAATAGTATAATTGTGGGAAAGTAGCCTTGCACTCCAATAGAAATGAATATACAATTTAACAGGCCACCTGGTGCTCCCCATTGACTTTATGCTCTTAAAGAAGTAGTTAATTAGACTAAATTAGATAAATGTTTATTGAAGCAACGATACTCAACTGCTATCTGCTGTTTACTGTGTAGAGAAAAAATAACACTATGAACTAATAGACGCATGCCTTCAGATTGAACTTAAAATTAGGTTGCCACAGTGACTTATTATTTTATTATGCTATTATACATCTTATATTATATTATCTACATGAAAATATTCATTTACTATAACACTGGACAGCAGCAATGTTCCAAATGAAAATTCTGTCAAACATTAATATAGTGAGCATACTAAAAGTTCTTTCTAATTTAGAAAAAAACATTTATGATGCAAATATTTATGAACAGTAGATCTGGATCTGTAACCAGCAGAGACTGGTTCCAAGTCTTTTCCTTGCTTACCTGTTTTCCCCATGTTGGCTATGATACCAAGATCCACAGCTAAGTTCATGGCATAAAGAAATAAGAAGAAAGTGAGCACACATGAATTGGATTCTTTAAATGAAGCTGACTATCAGATACTTGAACTTCATCTTGTGGAGCCTTGTTTAGGGGTTGGGAAATATTGCCTGAAGTTCTAGAGGTACAGCTGTCCAAGAGAAGCTGGTGGTTCCACACCTGATGCCTTGTCAGAACCCCTCCAATACCCATTGACCACCATAGGCTTTCCCTAATCCTTGCTTTCAGTTTCCATGGAGCAAAGAGGTCATTTGTCCTCGCACTCTGGCCTATACATAGAGATCTTCCTTCCCATTGATGTTTCTCCAGATTCTCAGTGATAGGGCAATCTTAAGCCAGAGTTCTTGTACTTCATTGTGCCCAGGCTTGAATTTCCGGAGGACAAAGACCATGAGATCTTAGTATGATCTGAATGTTCTTAAATTAAACTGAATATGAGAAAATACTTCTCTTCATCTGGAAAAAAATCAATATAGAATTCTGGAATTTTTCTTCAAGGAGTTCCTTGTTTTTCCAAAGTTCACATTTCCATAGGAAAGAAGGAAGTAAAATATTGTGGTTGGGAAGTGTTTCTCACACCATTCTTAACTGACCTGAAGCTTGTTTAAGGAGAGACCACAAAAAAGCTTTTTTAACCTTAGAGCCTTAATCAAGTTTGGAGGCAGTTTCACTTGCTAGTCTATGCATATATTTGTAATAGTGATTATATATTCTATGATAGTATAAAACATAAGTAACACATGCATTTTGATAGATAATTATATTGCATAGGTATGGACATGTACACGTAAATCTTATATGGAAAACTGTTTGGGCTTGGAACCTCAGTGTAAATAACTCTTAGAAAACAAAACAACTACTACTCCTTCTTTATTTCTATCATATTTTTATTTGTGCAACTGTCCTGATATTTAGAACTTTCTGTTTTTAATGCGCTTGTGCCTCTTTTGTTTTTGCTGGAGTTACAAATTACATGGAGAGTTCCATGGTGATAATCAAGAAAATTTTATGTGGTTGAGTGATTTAAAAGGACTTCCATATTTGTAATCTATACACTTAGTGTTTTCATTTACCTTTTAAAAATCACTGCCCCGGTTCTCAAATAGGCGGACTAACTCGGTGATACAACAGATAAATAATTTGGTAGCAAAACCTACTCAGATACATTATCATAAGTTAGCTATGGAGGACCACGAGACTCAAGATGAGGTTGTTACCTTATACAGGGTGTTTCCAAAACCCATCTCCACCCAACTTAAAAAGGGGTGACTTCTGCCCCTAGACCAAGCAGAGAGGGGCCACCCAGAACCCCCTCTGACAGGCGATCTGAATTCTTGCTTAGGCTGCGAGGCTAAGCACTGCAAGGGAATATAAATAAAAGATAAAAATATCTGTCTGGGTTCCCTGAGGGACAAGCCTGACTGCATAGGGGTTGATGTCAAAAGTATCCCCTCTCCAGGAAAAAGACATCGGGACTGGTATGGCCCTCATGCCTCACTGGACAACCACAGGGGGACTGGAGCCATTACAAGGTTCCCTTCAAATACTGGAGGTCAGGCCTCTATCCCCGCCTTCGCAAGTTTAGAATTGCCACATCCCTTCTATACTTAGAGAAGGGAGGAGATGTCGGGGTAGCCCTGCTTACACACTGTAGGCCTAAAATCAGCCATAGGCCTAAAATCAGCCATAGGCCTAAAATCAGTAGTGGGCCTGTCATACATGTATACTAACACCAAGTCTTGGGTCTCAGTGGAAGAACATTGAAACAGATGGCTATAAGCTAATGTCAACAGGCAGCTTTTGTGGAAATTTATAAGCCTGAGTGGTCATGGACCTTGTAAATAGGTAGCCTTGGCAGATAAACCAGCTGGGGACAAGTGAGTCATAGGCAGAGTCATGGTGACTTGTCCCCTGAACCTTCACCCAGCCGATACCCGGTTCTGAAGATATCTGTATTCCCCCTGAGCACCCACACTACAGTGTCATTCCCTTTCCATATCCTGCCTTTCTGTGTTTATACCCCTGTGTGAATTAATTATGATTTGAGAAAAAATTTAAAAAAAATAAAAGAAAAGAAAAAAAAGAAGAAAAAAATCACTGTTCACATTTGTATCTTCATTTTCCTTTTTAATATAATTTCGTATTTTAATATCAAACATAGTTTTTCTGTGTGTATGTGTTTGTGTGTGAGTGCACAAGAACAAATACATGCACAAACACATATACATGCCAGTACCCACAAAGGCCAGAGGAGGGGGTTGAATCCCCTGGAACTGAAATCAAACTCAGGCCTTTGGCAAGAGCAGCAAGTACTCTGTACCGATTGGCCATCTCTCCATTGATGATTAAAGCATTTTCTTAGGTTTTCATTCAAAACATATTATAACATATTTCTTTCTTCTTCTCTTTTTATTGGTTATTTTATTTACTTTCATTTCAAATGTTGTCCCCTTCCCAGTTTCCTCTCTGCAAACCCCCTCATTCCATTCCCCTCCCCTTTGTCCCTATGAGAGTGCTCCCCACCCATCCACCCATTCCCTCCTCACCACTCTAGCATCCCCTTATCAAGCCTCCACAGGACCACGGTGCTCTCCGCCCATTGATGCCAGGTAAGGCAATCCTCTGCTACATATGTAGCTGGAGCTATAGGTCCCTCCATATATACTATTTGGTTGGTAGTTTAGTCCCTGTGATCTCTATGTGGTCATATTAGTTGATATTGTTTTTCTTCCTATGGGGTTACAATCCCCTTCAATTCCTTCGGTCCTTACCCTAGATCTTCCATTGGGGTACCCTGGCTCAGTCCAATAGGTGGCTGTGAGTATTTGCATCTGTGTTGGTCAGGTGCTAGCAGAGCCTCTCAGGGGACAGCTATACTAGGCTCCTGTCAGCACTTGTTTCTTGGTATCAGCAATAGTGTCAGGGTTTGGTGTCTGAGGTGAAATGGATCCCTAGGGGAGGGGCAGTCACTAGATATCCTTTCCTTCAGTCTCTGCTCCATTTTTTGTCTCTGCATTTCATTTAGATAGGGACAATTCTGAGTTAAAAATTTTGAGATGTACCCATCTGAAGACCCAGAAATAATCCCACATATATATGGCCACCTGACCTTTAACAAAGAAGTCAAAACCCTCCAGTGGGGAAAAAATGATATATTCAACAAATGGTACTGGTTCAACTGGCGATCAGCATTTAGAAGAATGCAAATGTGTCCTTTCTTTTCTCCTTGTACAAAGTTAAAGTCCAAGTGGTTCAAGGACTTCCACATAAACCCGGATACACTGAATCTAATAGACGAGAAAGTGGGAAAGAGCCTCGAACATATAAGAGTAGGGGAAATTTTCCTGAACAGAGCATCACTGGCTCAGGTTCTAAGATCAACTATTAATAAATAGGATCTCATAAAATTGAAAAGCATCTGTAAGGTAAAGGACACTGTCAATAGGACAAAATAGAACCTATGAATTGGGAAAAGATCTTTACCAACCCTATTTCTTTCTTCTTTAATGTTTGCTAGTTTAACAGTGAATTATCTTTCATGTATAACCTGGTATGATTTAATTTTCATTTTAGTTTTGATGTTAATTTTCAAAATGTTCTTTAATATACTGTTCTACTTCACACTTGACATTTGTTTTTTAAGAAGAGATTTTTTTGTGTGTATTTATCCACTATTTAAAACAGTTTCTAAACTGATATCATTTTCACATTTGAAATTTACAAACCATCTGTATTTTAGGATAAAAAAATAGAAATTTGTCAGCTTCTAATTTTTGACTTTAATCACACTAGAACATTTTTACATTGAAAATTCTACATTTAAGCTGTACAATTTTAATTCCACTTTTAAAATTCCTTCTTTTAACGTTTTCCCATTTTCTGTCTCTCACGTATTCATTCCATTTCTTCCTACCAGTCCTTAACTTCTGCCTTCTACCGCATTACTGACCATAACATTTTTTTTTACATTATTATAGCAGCACATATCGTGGAAATCACATTTAGAAATGAGCCAGGAAATTGGTGTGTTACGGGGAATTCTCACTCTTTGTGTTGGTCCTAATTAAGTAAGACATGACCTCTTTGCTTTGTGTAACTATTCTCAAGAACTTGTATTTAGTACAAGGGAGGTTAAATGAATCTTGGTTATTTCTTCTATTAAATACACATTTTAACATATTTCCAATCTTGGATTGGTGGTAGATAAATATAAATTCATAATCATATTTGGACAATTAAGTCTTTTGAGGTGAATGGGTAAATGTTACCATACAACATTGAGTCATGTCATATTTTGGCCATCCTCTGATGGCAACAGTAATGTTTGTAGCTATGGTCATGACTGTCACATGATCCTTTATGTGTCCTTTATGAAACACTGGATATGATCATGATATTTTAATTATCCAGTGATTGCCTTATGCATAGAGAAATTTAGATAACTCAGAAAATTGGGGTATATCTGTTCCTGTTCATAAGTTCTAGCATCCTCCTTTATCCCTCACACTTATTATAGACAATCTGTGGTTTTAAAGAATTAAGATCAGGTTCGTCCTTGATTAGTCTAGAATATTTTACCCTGTATTAGATTTTTAAAGCCCTACTATCTGAAAATTTTTATTAAAGAAAATGGCAAAATAAAGTATCAGGATGCATGAACTATAATTTGAAACACAACCTCTTAAATTTTTTATCTATTCTGTATATTGGTGTATAAGTTTCTTTACCTCTCTGTCCTGGACTCGCTATCTTCAAATGATGCAGAAGTTGACTTCATTGAGATTTCTAGGAATATCAAATAAATGGATATATGTAAAATATCCAAATTCTTATATTTTCTCAATTCTTAATAATTGTCATCTTTTATACTAAGTTTTGTATGTGATCTCAAAATTAATAGTACTTTAAGCTAATTATTTTCTCCTCATTTGTCTTCTGTACTACTAGTTAATTGCCATGAAGATTGGAAGGCATGACTTCACTCAATTCTACAAAGCCTTCTCTTACATCTTTAAAATATCATTAATCAAAATCTAACAGTGATACCTCAAAACAAAAATACCTATCTTGAAAGATTTGTGTAGTATCTATTCTAATGCCAAGGAAAGAGTATTCATTATTAACATTCATGTAATAATAAATATAGGCATAAGTCAAGGTGATAAACATTTAAACAATTGAATTACATATGAAACATGTTATATAGCCCTCATCTATATGATGGCTTGTTTACACATGTGAGGATTTCTAATAAATAGTCATAGATCATGTCTAGATTTAATGTAGCAGGACATAATATTTTAAATACTACATGACTCCTATTTTCTGGCATTGTGTATTTGTTTCATTTAAAAGTAAATATTAATGTAGTCAGATATCAATAGTGATTATCTTCTGATAGTAATTTGAAATTTTCTCAAATTTTATATACAAAATAAAACAGAATACGTTTCTAAATAAAACTTAAAATTAATTTTAACACTTAGATTTCTTTTCAGCTCAAGTCAAGAATATACAAAAAAAGAAAATAGTTAAAGCCCAAGCGATACTAAGACTCTATCTTGGCCACTTCTATAAAGGCAGCTGAACAATGAAAATGAATTTTCCTGTCATTCCTGGTCATACCAGTTCTTACAATGTGCATAATCAGGAAATAAAATATGTTGTTTTTAACTGCTTAGATTCATCAATTTCTTTAAATACTTTATGTTATGTTTACATTTGCACCTTTAGCTCCCATCTTAAAAATTGCATACTTTAACTCAAGGAAAGGCATTACTTACTATTTCAAGTTTTTACAGATCCTCTGAAACTGATTTATGAACCGGCTGTCTCCATCCAAGAGAAAGAAAAACTAGTGTTCATCACAATATCAAATGTAGGTTACTTAACAGTAGTAAAAGACTTACAACAATTTGAATTTGAAATAATAATAGTATGGCTATAAACTGTAATGTGCGTCACCTCTAAATTCAGTGTTTGCTAAGAAAACATATTGCCATTGGAGAGTATGACATTCTTTAAATTATTAGACAAAGAGTAAGATAATATTATTATAAAATATAAATATATGTATGAAAAAGACATGAAAAGACACATGAAGTCATAGCTGTAGTATATTTGAATGAATGGCAGATTAATTTATTATTCTTCACACTTTCAGTGACATTAATTTTAGAAGAACAACATAAAATGAATGCAAGAGAAACATATCATTCTTTAAATCACCCTGTGTGAAAATGTTTAGGGTTTTGGATAACTGTCTTTTACTTTTGGTAAACAGAAGATTTCCAATAGTGCTTATTCCTTTCACATTGTTTATGTAAAATCAACTGGACAGCCTTCCGACAATTACGCCAAAGAATGTGCCACAACTGATCTCTGGCTGTAAAATGCTTTTCAGCTACTTAGATTGGACCCAAGACCATAAGTTTGGTTTACATCATATAGTTTAGTTTTAAAGAAAGGTCTGTGTCATTCCATGTTTGGTATCTTCTTATATGTTTAGCTTAAAATATGCAAGCTGTAAGTGAGAAAAAAACAATGCGGTAAAAATAATATGAAAAAGTAGATCTATGTGAAGAACTAATTACAGAATACCATTCATTCTGTCTCAAATTGAAAAATGTATTCCAATGAATACTTTAGAATAGATACACATTCAATGGGTATAAATAATATTTTGTTAATAATTCTGTAAAGGTGAAATGGTTTATAGAATGAAGAGTAGGCTTCAGAAACGAGATACTTTTTAAAAATTCACTTTCTTATGAGAACTGTTATGAGTACACATAAATATTTTTGCTTGACATTTACTTCTGTTTGTAGCTTTTGAGTTTTAGGAAGCAATCCTTTTTGGATAATTTGCTAGTGAGTCTTCACAATTTGATGTTTAAAGAGGAGTCTTTTGTTTTTACACACTTTCCTTCTTTTTACTTAAATTGATGATCCTGAATTCTCTTCATGAACATGTGAAGAACTAACATAAAGAACAATTCCAAACTGGGAATGTTTATTAACAATATACAGAAAACCAACAAGCCTAGGCTAAAGTGGAGAGCCTTTTTATCCTTCTACATTTAAAAGGTTCCTATCTTATCTCGCACTAAAACAATAAAAATGAATAAGTTGCATTGGTCCCTTACATGAAAATTATCATTTGATAAAGGATAACAAGATCATAACATAAGAGATTCTGAATTCCTAGATGTGTCAAAGGCTCCCAAGGCACTCACATATGGGGTAGTGGTAGCCAGGGTCTCCCACCAGATAAAATGTATCTGCTGAAGTCACAATGCTAACTGATTATAAAATTCTTGTGTTATTTTCTAATATTCAGCAGAATAGATATTCACAACTAGATATTTGTGAAAAAATACAAGAGAAAACATTTCCTTCTAATTGTCATTGTATATATGCAATAGCTGCACATGAAGACGCAGCAAGTTTTAGGAAGAAAATTTATGTTCTCCCATTTGTTTGAACAAATGTATCTCCCCTCTAGATTTTTGTTGAGAAGATATCCCTCAACAGCAGATTTTGAAGGATAAAAGTCAGAATAAACCAGAACACATTCTTTCCGTATGTATTTCTTAGTGAGAGATATTGGTTCCAAGGTCTTCCATGGGGTTGATATTTAACAGCTTAGTGCTCTGTGTGCATGTACTTTTGAAGTCCTTTCATTTGTTTACTGTAAAAAGTATATATCATCGATGTAGAATATATTATGGTTGTCTCAGTAGTTCACCGGCCCTCTAAGTATATCAAAATCAAGTTCAAAGAATGTGGAATACTCCCTAGTTTGATTTTGTAAAACTACTGCATAGAATCTTTATAATTTGAAATCATGACACAAATGGAATTTTATGTCTTTGAGAAATATTTTAACATTTCACATTGTTTTATTGAATATGGAAAAAATTTGGACGTTATGAGATCTTGACCAAAACAAATTATAAATAGAAGAATCAGCGCTAGTCTGAACAATACTGAAAAAACATATTGGTACTGTTCTGTAAAAACAGCAATTGTGAACAAAACCCATTATGTACATACTCCTATTTGGTGCCCTCAGCGTTAGGATTATTTTGAACCTTAATGTAAAAGTGTCAATTAAGAATTTATTTAGTTTTTGAGAATTTATTTAAAAAAGTTTTAGTTGTACCAAGTATAGTAATAAACACCTATAATAAAATCTAGTAAGCTGAGGCAGAAGATTGTATATTCACTGACATCCTGTACCACATGGCAGTACTCTTTACTCAAAGCAAACAAATAAAATTAGTGAAATGCAAATACTTGAAAGCATCAATATATATGTTCTACTTTTTATAACAAATGTATCTATCTAGCACTTCTGTAAGTGAGGGACACAATCATGGTCTCCTGCCTGGTGTGGAGAGGCTTTACTCTGTCATTGAAAAACTCTCACATTTCATTTAAGACAGATGTGAAGCAAAGTTTGACCTGTGGTTCTCAAGCTTCAGAATTATGTGTTCCTTGGCCATCCCTTCTTCATCACTTGATCTTGGTAAATTTGCCCTAAGTATAACCATAGTAACAACCCTATTAACACATGGCATGTGCTCTTACACATGCCAATTTTATTGATTGATACATAGGTTAGGACTTTTGTCAGACTTTGTGAGATAGATCTATAGGCATGGATTACATAAAGAGTAGTGCTGAATGAGCACTGAAATCTGAAAAAACAAAAAACCTGAAGAACAAGATGTTTGACTGAAAAAAGATGAAGTACATCATCATATACCTAATATAACTGATGAGGTCAAGAGTTCATTCTTATCTGCAGGTTAGAAACTTCGACAGAGATGTATGTCTAATTCATTTTCAGTAAACCCAGGTTGTTTCTTTTCACACAGTTCTTTCTTTGGCAACAATGCACATGCAATCAATACAGGTATTCATGACAAACAATTATCAAAGGGCAAGAAGCCTGCTCTCTATTTTCTTAAGTTTGTATGGTCATTCTGTCACTGATTTCACCTGGGTGTCCGACAGTGCATAGAGTGCCTTGCTCTCCCCAAACACTCTGCCCTTACTAGTGATCAATGTTACCATAGGTTAAAGGCATTGTTAAAATATATTTAATTTTTTAAAAAATAAGCATTTGAGACAATTATACAAATAGAGACAGTAATCATTTACACCCATCATTTAATTTCAAATTAAGAAAAAATGTAACATATTTCATTATTGGATTTTGTGAAATTTCTAATTCAAAAATATTTCATTTTAGCTAAGAAGGAGAATGAACTGAAAGTGGTTGTCTAATGAACGGTTGCCATTTGTCAGGGCATGAAGGTTTCATGGCATTCCATGAGGTAACCACTTGGTGTTCTTCAAATGAACAAAAGATAAAGATACTCATATAACCACCCTAATTTAATATTTATATTGTGGGTGTAGCTCCAGTAAGGACAGAGAGTGAAAACAAATGATGCTCATCAAAGAGAGGGAATATCCTTCCTTTACCCTCAGTATTTCTTTAAAAGGGAAAGAATGAAAAAAAAAGGAAGAGATAAAGCTTATTGAAAGCTTGATTTCCCAGGGCAAACTGAGTGTTTATAAAATTGAGAACAGCTTAGAATCCTTAGACTAGTCTTGCCTGGAATGAGGACTGAATTTCTGAAGACAAGATACAAACAGCACAGACATGCTATCTGTTGAAAACATTCTACTGAAGCTAATTGGATAATAATAAAAAGTACTCTTTACATATAAAATGTTTCCCAGATACCAAAATGTCAAATAAAAATCCCTCCCCACCTGCTGTGTTCCTAGGTATACCATATACTCATTTGAGACAGGTTTCTTAGCACTTAATCTCAGGTACGGCTGGAATCAGAGATCACCCCACCCCCACCACACACACATTAAAGATTTGTTATTTCCTATAGCACCATATGGTAAGGTAAGTCATGGGTAGTGGCTGTAAGAGTTGAATGTATTCTAGTGGAGACCTGGTTATTGGCAGCTTCAACTTTGGGCACCAGGATCCTTCTAAAATTATAGCTATTCACTTCATGACTCAGGGAGTATTCTGAAGTCTATATGGCCCTTTTACTCTTTTTGGTCAGCATGTTATCTAACTACTGTGTGAAGGCCTGAGAGCACTGGATTCTATGCCTCCTATATTGTTACTTAGAAATGATGTGAGTCACTGGAAGTGTGATAAATTCACCTTAATTCACAGCAAGGTAGATACTGCAATAAAGTCTGAATGAGAGTGTTTAATATACATAGGAAGAGAGAAACCAGAGGCTAACTCTCGAATATAATTTCTACTCTACTTTAGTAATACCAATTGGTCAACAACAGCATTCCACAATAGCTACCAGTAATTTAAATATTTTGTATATAAAAAAATATACCAGAACAATGACTCAAAGCAAAAATATAATGGGTGATGTTCAGTCTCCAGTTGATGATGTATATGTTGCTTATTTAATTACAAATATCTGTCCCTACAATAAAAATGAGGGATATGAAGCAAATTCAAAGCTATGGTGTAGAGATTACCATGTCCTAGTAAGAATATGAGCTTAAGGAACAAAGCAATGATGGCTCAGGTATTTGCCAGATCAGGTTTACGTAGAAAGTCTCAGTACTTTCTGCAAGTACTACTTGTCAGCTGATGACCTTAGATGTGCCCTTTGAGCTTAGACACTTTGCAATATTGCTTCCTGTTTCAAAAGGAAACAAATGCCGCTGTAACTACCACAAATAGCTATTTCTGTGGAAGATTTTGTTTTGAGTTCAGAAAATACTAATAACCATAAATTTTTCATAACATGGCCATTAAATTTGCCTTATACTCATTATTTTCAGAATGTGGGGGAAAGGCTTGTAGGATAATCATATGCTATACAGTCTTTATTAAAGTAATATGTTATACTGGGACTTAAGTTATATTGATCTTACTGTATCTTTGTTTTTTGTTTTTTTGTTTTTTTTTTAAATAACTTCACTTCCTCAGAGTTAGATGAATAGAACCTTTAGATGAATAATATTTAATATTTCAAGAACAAAACAAAAAAAGAATGAAAGGGCAAACAAAAGAAACAAAAACAAAAAAAAAACAAATAAAAACAAAAACAAAAAATTCCAACAAGGTTGATCTCAACACTGCAGTATGGCCTCACTTATTTGATACGTAGGGTAAATAACAACATATTGGTCCATAAGATGCTTAACTTTCAGGATTTTATAGACCTACAGAAATTTACTAAGATACTCACAAATAGAAAATGTTTTCAAGTGAAACTGAGTTGAGCAAGAATATATTAAAATTTACAATGTTTGAAAATGCTAACAATCTTGCTGCTCTACTCAAAGCAACAAAACTCTAATAGTCACAAATGACCCCACACATCTTTTGTCTGATACAATGTAGGTTTATATCAATAGGTTTTCAACATCCCAGATCTCAGTTTCCTATTAAACCCTTTTGATTAGTTTGTTAATGTTCTTTCTATTCCCTAAATTGTATTCTGTCTGATACCAATGAACATTTACAGATAATTTGCAATAGTTAACACAACTAAACTTACCTCAAAAAAGAATCGCATGTTTTCTCTGTTTGAAACAGAAACCAATAAAATTTTAAACAAGCTCTCCCCAAGCTACAGTAAAAGCAATCTTTTACATACTTTCAAATACTGTGCCTTTTTATTTTAAACAGTGTAAACATAACAACACCACCAATAATTGGATAAAGACTGGGTATGTGAACACTAGTTTCCGTGAACACCCCATGAAATTAGGGAAAATAAATAGACACATCTTCAGGAGAGGTTTCAGTTCACCTTAGCAGTGGTAAAAATATTGCTTTATTCCAAATGAACATACAACACAATTTGTTGTTTTGGGGCATTGCTTGTGAACTGAATCGTCTGGGATTTGTGGTTTTCAACAATTTATTCCTTTTACAGTAACAACAGAAAGCCAATGCCTCTGTCTCCACAGAGCAGACTTGCTGTAAATTAGCAATGAGGATGACGAGAAATAAAATAGTCAACTATCAATTTGATGATTGGCTTGTGTCAGTAATTTAAGTAAATGATTCAAAATAAACACATCCTCCATTAATTTGCTTTGTGATGCTGATATCAATAAGCCAAAGGCTGTCCTTTTCAATAGTATTCACATCAGAAAATGGTCTAGACATTGTCAAGAATTTTATACGACCCCACCATGCAAGTTACCTTGGTTTAAGAACTCGCTAACCAAATTTACATTTAATGGAAAATTTAAAGTGAAAAGATCTTAAAGGGGAAATCTCTTCTAAATTTTAGTTTCCCTGATGTTTCAGAACAAATTTTAGCAAGCTTTAATACACACACACACACACACACACATGCACACACATACATACAGGGGACACATGTGCATCCAGCTTGGGTGAGCAAGCCCACAATTGCACCCTCACACCTGTACACACACACACACACACACACACACACACACACACACACACACAGGTGCCCTTTCAGAGCTTCTAATCACTCTCCAAGAAAAACATTTCTATTAGTATAATTTTAGTAACACAACGCTGTCATTTTGTCTCTTTTCCTATAATAATTTAACACCTCCCTCTGAGGCTCTGTGCTTTCAAATTATGAAAGATGGCACATGAGAGTAGTTAATTTTGCCCAGATTCCTCCTATCTTCCGTCTTCCCTCCTGCTCATGTTTTCCTGCCATTGTTTGAAAATCAAATACAAAGCACTACATTCCTCGACATGACATAACTTGTAGAGAGCATTGATGAATAGAAATTTAGGGGTTGGAACTCAAGAGCCAAACGGCCAGGGCTGTCTGCTTCACTGGCACACTTGTTCTTGGAATAAACTTTATCTCTTTGAAGCTAGGAGAACACCAGTTTCTGTTCTATATAGACACTGGTACTATGAGACCAAAGGTTGGAATTAGCCAAATCTTCCAAGAGCCAAAGGAGATAGTGTAAGGACTAACTGAAATTGGATTCAGAATTCTCCCCTAAAGCTTTAGTGGTAAGCTTTATCCCTCCTGAAACACTTCTTTCCCTTTAAAAAAATATTTTGTTAAAAAACACTATGATATGAGGGCGGCAGACTATTTGGTTTCTTCTAAGTAGATGCTCTTAAATTAATGCATATAAATAATTTGTATTTAATTTCCTCTCCTTCCTGTTGAGCAAAGCATAGAATGCACAGATTCCTACATCTCGAGTCACTTGGTTAGCACAGAGTCTCTTTGTATTTCATTTCTTAAGACAAATTGTGCCTCTCGTTCTGATTTGGCCGTGGGACTCAGGGGGAGAAAGGCTGTGTTTTCGCTCGCACTGTCCTCAGTTTCCATGCTGGCCAGTTCGTAGTCTTCTGACCGTCTGGCATCAGTCAGAATCCGGATCTGTTCCTGCACAGTCTCTAGTAATATTTTCACTTCCTGTTGTTCTTCTAGAAGACAATCACTGACTGGAATACTCGCATTGACAACGTCAGCGGAGTAGGAGTTTTTGCACCATTTAATGCTTTTGACGTCAGAAATCCCTGGCATTTGCATGCAGGTTTCTTCTAGACCCACCGACGGGATGATGGGCACAGAATTGGCCCTTGGGGATAAATAACCCACCAGGTCCTTTTGATCCAAGCTATTAAAATAGGGGTTTGTTTCTCTTGAAGGCAGTTGCATATTTATCGATGCATTTTGTTGGGTTCTTAAGCCATTGGATACATACCTGGAAAAAACAAAAGGAGCAGAGTCATATTGCAGCTCCCACTGTGCCTCTGAGAACCATACCATCCAAAAATCACTTTCCACATGCACCATCTCACTGACTTTTCACAGCAACCCCATTAGACGGATACTAGGTTCCCACGGACAGTAAATTGAAATTCAGATCAGTGAAGTGACTTGCTCAAGGTCACACAGAAAAATAAGGGACAGACTGAGACTCAAACCCAGATCTTCTTACTTTAAGTCCAGGGTTCTTTCAACACACCACAGCTGTATAGGCAGGTGGGATATAGTCTTCCTGACCTCTATCCTAGAATACAAAGTAAATGGGTGTTGATCATGTCAGCGTGGCCTTTTCCATCGTGACAAACAGGACACGACCATGGCATCACCTCACTCATAGCTTAGCCACCCTCTTAACTCTGAGTTTGTCTCATAGAATCATGTAGTCACCATCATTAGGGGGTAATCAGGAAGCTTATTTTTGACCATCAAGGTATTGCAGTCATCCAAGCTTCTCCTTTACACATGAAACGTGAATCTGACAGCTGTTGGCATTTTGCTCTATAAGAACTGCCTTGCTGGCCCATTGCTGAACCAGAGGACAAATACAGGAACATCCAATCCCTCTGCCTCTCTAGTGGGAACATGAAGCATCTTCCCAACTTGGTAGTATTTTCCGTGTCCCAACAGTGAGAGAGGGTACTGGTGTACAGCAATGGCTTATCACAAACACCAATGTGCAAATCCACGTAACTTAAGGATTCCAGGATCTGAGTTTTGAACTGCTCAGGGCTGCTGACTTTCTTCCTTTGATCTTACCCATGCCAGGAAGGAAACATGTATATGAGACTTCATGGAAAAGGCTTTGGGAGTGAGCCCTATATGGTAAATTTTATTCTATTTCTAGTAAATAATTCTCAAATACTAAAGTTAACATGTAAGCATATGCTAAACAACTACCATGGAATAGATTTAATTTTCTTGGTTTATATTGTAATGTAAATAATTATCTCTGTACATTTAAATAATAGTTGCAATGAAATGTATTAATAGCTACAAAAAAGTCTCTACTGTGAGGTCACAATGGAAGGAATTTCACCAGAATTAGTAAAGAGGAGCTAGTAGTAATAGTGTCTTTTCTCAGTGTATGTACAATAGAGTTGGTCACCAATAATTTCTGATCTAATGAACATACAATGAATGAATATATCTCCAAGGAAAGGAGTCTGTTATAGTGCATTAACTAATATTAGATATAACAGTTAATATTTACATAATTACTTGAAAAAGTGCTTTCACTTACAATTAAGTCATGCAAAACAGTGTTTTAGTTTATTATTCTTATGTGATAAATGAATAGATAACTGTAAAAGGCATTCATATGACCTGTCCAAAGCTTTATCTTTACATGAGTGACAAAAGGAAGATTCTGTAATCGTCCTTCTGTCACTATTAAAACTGTCAGCATAAAATTCAGAACCAGCTAATGAAGGGACATCCTAAGGTAAACTAGACTATAAAATCTTTTGGGATGCTTAATTTTATATAGCTATGCATAAGAAAATTCCTTGTGGAATCTTATCCCTGTGCTGTATATGACAGAAAATCAGATTATAAAGGTCTAATCCATGAGTCAATCTTGATAAGAAGGAGGAAGCCTCCAGAATGTATGAATATACTGAAAATATGCCTTTTATATATTTACATATAGAAGAGAGCTAAGAAATGTGGCTGTAATAATATTGTAACCACATCAGTGTCATCAGAGTAGATCTATAGGTAGAATCTAATAACTAACTGCCATAGTGACTCACCAATGTGACATGACTAATCAACAAAGGCAATTAGTGCCAAACTTCAAATATCCACCTATTCAACCTGATTTTAAATTAAGGACTTAGATGGGAGAGAGGCTTTGAAGTTAACTCCCCCGGGTCATTGCCGGAACCAGCTACTGGACACATACATGGCAGTAAAGGAAATCTAAACTCTTGCTATAGTGTGAAGGTGGGTTTTAAAGAATGACAGTTATCCAAGGTTGATTTAATTCTGAATACGACATGATTGCAAGCACCAATGTCATTATATGATTTGGACTCTGAGATAATGGTAGGCTTGTTTGAATTCTCCAAATTCTTTTTTTTTAATTGAATATTTTCTTTATTTACATCTCAAACATTGTCTTCTTTCCCGGCCCCCACCCTGGCTCTGAAACCCCCTATCCTATCCCCACTCCCCTGCTTTTATGAAGGCGTTTCTCCACACAGTCAGTGCCCTTAACTGCTGAGCCATCTTTCCAAGCTTTTTTTTGTTTTTGGATTTGCTTGTTTTATGTGAGTATACTGTCACTATCTTCGGACACACCAGAGGTGGACATCAGATCCCATTGTAGATGGTTGTGAGCCACCATGTGGTTGGTTGTTGGGAATTAAACTCAGGGCCTCTGAAAGAGCAGCCAGTGCTCTTAACCACTGAGACATCTCTCCAGGCCCTCTCCAAATTCTTAAAACATATAGAGGCTGGTGATAGAAATCGGTGGATGTTCAATCTTTGTGTGATACAGGCCTGGGTTCAACATCACAAGAAAACAAAAATATAATCTCTCATGCTACTTACTTGAGTACTTGGAGGATAGTAATGCTGTAAGGTTTAAATTAAACAACTTTGTGCCATATTTTTGTGCTATATTATTGCACCAGAGTCACAGGGTGACTATCAGTTCCTCCCTGGGTTGCCCTGAGGGGTCTCAGCTTTGATGTTTTGGTAAACGCCTAAATAGAATCTAAATTTCTAGGTGGAATGATGACATAAAAGCTATTCAGACAGAATTCTGCTTCCCTGGAATCGCAACAATTCTTCAATAGTTTGATAGTAAAATCATTCACTGACTGCTAACATTAGTTTTTACTGCACTCTCTGTCACCCCTCAAGAAAAAAAAAATCAGAACCCACAATTATGTTTTTCTCTTTGACCATGTGAGCAAAGAAAGGTTGCAATTGTTAGTGTCTGTTTAATTTGTTGTGAGCCATGGGTCAGGCCACAGACTTTGTTTCTGTAGTTAACTCTTTTGTTGTTGTTACTTTAGTGTTTGTTTGCTTGTTTGAGACAGGGTTTCTTTGTGTAGCCTTTGCTGTCCTGGAATTCACTCTGTAGACCAGGCTGGCCTCAAACTCAGAGATGTACCTGCTTCTGTCTCCTGAGTACAAGGATAAAAAGTGTACATCATTACCACTCGGGTAGCTGACTCCAAAGACACAATTTTTGAGGTATGTAGTAGTGAAAAAACTGACCATCCCTACAATTAGCTATTCCATCTTACATCCTCAGACATTGGAGCGTTTTCAGTACATCCGTTTCCTGGTTGTGTAGTTGATTTGGTCAGAAAGCTAAGACACAATCTCACTTTTTCTTATGGGATACCATGAGAAATTCACAGTGCCACTTTGAAATGGTCATTTGAACTTTCCTAGCCTCACTGAATTCACCAAAACAGCTTTAACAATTATCAATAGTAAGGTGCATCCAGTTTCTAGATGGGGTGGGAACTAAGTATGATTTGGATCATGACAACTTTGAGGATGTTAATCTGACTTTTCTGAATCTATTCCTTTTTATTATTATCCTGTAATCTGTCAGTTAATTGGTTTAGCATACAGTAGTCCAATACTTTGAGCATTATTACCTGGGCTGACTCCAGTCAGAGAAAAGGATCCTCAGCCTACATCTACTCCATTCTAAGAGCTGCTGTGCTAGATTAGGCAATGGGTTCAAGCTCGCACAATTTCCAGTCCAAGAGAGAAGCCACATACATGAGGCCTATTTAGCAGACAACAACCACATGCTTGGTGAACGGGACCAGATGGTTGATGGTTCTTACAAATTCATTTACTCCCCTTTCAGGCTTAGGGCAGATTTGAAGAATGTTAGCTAGGAAATTTTATTACCAACCTCATTTCCAGTCCCAGGAGAAAGTCCGTCCCACAGGAGTGTGGAAAATAGCTGTTTTTAAGAACTGAGAATGAGATTGCTTCCTAAGACTTACTGAGCTGAAGCCAGAGTAACTTACAGAGTCAACATTAAACAACACTGAGTACATATGACACAGATAAAGAGTATGTGGCCAGTCAGCTACAGAGACTACTGCCAAGCCGGTAGTGACTGAGCCAATATAAAGTTACAACCATGTAGGCCCAGGAGGGAAAAGATGAGGCAGAAAATGAAAATTCTGAACCCCTGCAAGGTCTGTGAATCTGTGATACAAACTACAACCTGCCTCAGGCTCTGAGCATCCTTACATCAGGAACATGGTGGGTGAGAGCCAGAGTAGTCACCAAAAGGAAAAAAATACAGTACAAGATGTGTTTTCTAGAGACCCATTCTAATATTTGCCATAGGGAAAGACAGGCTGCGTACATGAATGCAGTCCTATGAAAGAGGGTCAGTATTGGTATCAGCTAAATGAAACCCCTTTTTCACAGGTAAGGCCAAGCAAAATGGCAACCACTTCTTCACTTTCATTACACACTTTTGACTAATTAGCGTTCCTGTCTCTTTTCATCCTATCTCCTAGAAATCTTTCTTTATAAAGAAATCCGTGTGGAACTTAATCAGACAGGGCAACAGTTCATCTATCCCATGTCTAGAAGACAAGAGAAATGTAAAGGTTATGAGCTAGACATCCTATCTGCTGTAGTCCCAGGAGAAACATAAGCAATCTAAAATAATAATAAAACAAACTGAATAAAAAACCTTGAATAAAAAACTGCACAGAAAACCAGTCTGGCTCCTTCATAAAGTCAACTTCTAGATACAACTAGAATCTGATTCTGGAAATACATAGATTAAATCTAGATTCCTGAAAATAATGGTAGCATTATGAGAATCACTATGATAAACATTCTTTCTGTTTTACTTAAGTAAAAACTTAAGCTAAAACTTAAGGAAGTTTCTTAAAGATCTTTTTGATCTGACCAATGACCTTTGGTCATATGAAGCTTAGGCTCAGATGACAACGTTTTCTGAAGTTGACACAAGTTGTAAGGGACAGAGATAAAACTTTAATTATAAGTTACCCCATGTATACTTTGGTGGCTTACATACACTAAGAGCTTAGTTGTGACTAAATCCATCTTGCAATCTACTCTCTATGCCTTGAGCTCTACCTATGTTGGTGCCTCCTAGTGGACATGGTGCTTTTGTACTGTTTACAATAGCCGTGGTTTACAAAATCCCTGATACCTCCATACCTCATATCTCCATAGCATGAATAATGAAGACATCTGAGTTCTGAAACTTTCTCTGTGATTTTCTGATGTTAATATTTACCTAATCCCCTAATTCAAGATTACTGGGTAGAAGTAGATACCTCATTTATGTTGAAGGTTAATTTTTAGGGCTTTGTCCATACTACTGATCAGAAAGTTACATTTCTAACTTACTGATAAAAGGATACTTCAATACTTCCAAGCTTCCCAGAAAGCTTCCTCTTCATCTTCTTTTTTAAAAAAACCAGGTATACACTTAGTGTCAGACTTCTAATAGTCTCCCATGTAAGTTCCTTGCTATAAGACCTACCCTTGGCAAGGTATGGTATCCTGGTCTGGAATTCTTGATTCTTCAAGTTGTTGATATGCTGGTCCTACAATACCACCCAATCGACTTCGGGGTGAGGGTGGTGTCCTTCTGAATGTATTCCTATGCAACATCCCACTCCTTTGTCCTGGGCTGCAGCAAGAAGAAATACTCCTGCTGGGTTGGGAAAATAAAACAAAACCAACAAACCAAAGTGATCATAATAACTTCTAAGAAGTGCTAAAATGTCTCAGACATTCAATTTTGACCACACATCTTTAAGTTCTATACTGTCAGTATCAAATATGTACTAAGATAAAATTAGAAGTTGCTTAATTCATTTATTGTTGGAGGTGCTGAGAGACAATTGCTTGTCTTCCTGGCCTTCTAGCTAACATAGAAGTGGGTTTAAGGAAGTCTCATGATCCCAATTCTCCTCTACCCTGATTTCCCAAGCAGCAGTAGCTGTCTTTCTAATTGGCATAAAAATGCCCTCATTAGGCAGTGATGAGAACCAAATGTAGGAAGCCCAGAGGGGATTTATGGGGAAATTTCCATTTCTTAGTGATAGGATAAACAGGCCTTACTTTAATTGGCATTCTTTATTTCACATGAGTGTTAAATTCTCAGCTTTCTGTCCTAGATTTTCATCAGTCTCAAGAAACTAGTTATACATTTCAGTTTGCTTTTTGAAAGCACCTGGTTCAATTTTATTGGGTGTACGCATCCAAACGTCTCAAATGACTGAATATTTGTAGAGGCCATCAACAACAAAAGGTATAAGTAAAAGTAACGTAGATCCCAAGCCTTAACAAAGTAAGCCCTCATACATAGGTTATTTCAAAGGAATTAGTTTCTCTGAAGATAAATAACCAAGTTCAGTGAAATATTCCTAATCAACTTCCTTCCTCACCCTACTGAGTTGCTTGCTTTCAAACTTAAGTGTTCCCTCGGATGTCAGGTTATACAGTTCAAATGGTTCTTCCATGATCATATTATGAGCTAAAACTCTTATGCTGCACTTACACTGTCTAAAAATACCACTGCAATTATAGGCCAGGATGAAAATACTCATACGTCAACAGGGCACTCATAGGGGACAGCCTCTTAATGCAGTCTTAACCAAATTACTATACTATTTGGGATTTTTCGCGATTTTCATCAATATTACCACTATTCCAAGTTTATAAATACAAAACATATTTAATAAATTTGTGAGATCAAGAATTACTATGTTGCTCTGGCTAACCTGAAACTCTCCTGGAATTCACAGAGATCCGTCTGTGTCTATCTCCTGACTGCTGAGCTCAAATACATGCCCTACCCCACACGACAAATATTTGCAAATAGTTTCATTGGGAGTTTGATTGGAAGTTGAGACTTGAGTGCTACCAACATTTTGCCAGTTCTGTTAAGGTGGCAGGTGGACGTTAACTTCTCTATCTTGTGCAGGCACCAAATCATAGTATGTTATTTTAGTTGTTAGCTATGTATCTGCTGTAGAGTTCCCAAAATACTTAACGACATGGTCATCATATTCAGTCTCTAAGCCAACATCTTTGAGGAGCTTTCTAACAGTGGCTCTGTTTCCTTCCTTCCCACTTTTGTAGGACTTTGGCACTAGAGTAAGCTGCTCACATCTCTCTGCTACCAAAAGCATGATGATAGTTGTGTCAGAGTCTTGGAGGAAATAAAACCCACTTTAACTTAGACCAATTGAGAAGATTATAAGAGGCATGGTCAATGATCATTACTTGGGGGGAAACAAGGTGAAGCTACACAAGACATTGCTGCACTTCAGGCCACTAGCAATAGGAAGCCATTGATATAAAGGAGAGGGGGCATTTTTCAGAATAGAGACTGTAAAGACCAAATCAGGTATCAGGCTTTGGAGTCCCAAAAGATCAGAGTGGGACAGAACTGAGGCAGGGAATGAAATGACTATGACCTCCTTGTGCCATCCCTTTCATACCTCACCAGCACTTACCTCACTCTAATGTGCCAGAAGCCAGAGGACAGGGAAGTCTGAATCTCACCTGCTGCATAAGGATTTGCACAGAAAGTGATTTGAGTGTGGTTGGGGGTGAGATGAGTCAGCATCACCGAGAATTTTTGTGGATTACACCAGAGATGAAAGCGGTCAAGTACACTAAATGTCCTATATGAGGTGAACATGTGAGGGGCACAACACCACATGGTTCTATGAATTGGTGCACCATAACCGGCACTGCAAATGTTCCTCTGTGTCACTGGATGCCCTGGGCACCTGTCACTGTTGATAACCTATATTGATGCCATTGTGAGCAAGTTAGATTGCCAAAATACAATGCAACAAAATAAAGACATGCCTCAATAGATTTTTTTCAACAGGTAGGTTTTCCACTAAATGTTAGAAATAATGGCTGGTTTTATATTGATAGCTTTATTTCATATTAAGGCATCTAAGGGAGTCATATTTTCAGTGCACAACTAGAAATTAATTATGCATAGCTTGCTGAACTGTCAAAACAAGGTCTATCAGTGTGAAGTAGTGGCCCATCTTCAAAAGCAGTTGTAGACCTATTGATCAATGAGCAGTTCAAGCCTTCTAACCCAGGGGCACTCAGGAAGTTATGAAGCGGGTGGAAAGAAGTATAAATCAGTAAACAGGTTATCAATCATGAAACTGTTTAGTCTCTTGCATGTTTTACAAAATAAAAGCCATGATGTACTAAACTGTAATTTCAAGTTCTAAAAGTACTTTATAAATCAACCCTTGCCAATCTATCAGCACATAGCCATCAGACACTGCAATGTCATTGAATTCAAAACAAACAATCAACAACAACAACAACAAAACAACCTAGAAGGCCCTTTAAAGATACCGTCATTTAATCTTGGAGTTATAGAAACCAAGATCAAAGTCAATGGTGAGAGACTGACAAAAAATGTACCTGGGCACAGGAGTGCTGTCATTCCAACATGGCAGAAGTCACCACTTAAAAAAATCTCAAATTTAAAGTATTTTTGCCATAACTACAGAGTAATATTATACTATTATACTATTATATTATATTATATTATATTATATTATATTATATTATATTATATTATTTTACATGACAGAGTATATAACTACAGTAACATATTTTAGAATAAACTGGGAGAAATACTGTTTTGGAAAAAACTTTTTGCTTTGTAAAAGACTAGCAATTTTGGACTTTATTTCTGTTTAAAAAAATGCAGCTTCCATAGGCCAAGTGAAGTAAAAGACTGTTTTCACAGGAATTTTGGGAATGCACACTACAACATATCACAGACTTGCCGATAGTAACTAATACATCTACCCAGATTCCAAACTATTTCACTCCTAAGCTGAAGATACTAAAACTATTTTCTTTGTCAAATCCTTGAAACCCTAGAATCTATCTACTGCAAATGTATGGGAATAAATAACATCAGCAGCTTCTGAGGTGTAGTGTGCTCATTGTTAGAATGACTGAAAATCTCATAGCAAGTATAGCCAGGAAGGCATACTCTTGGGGGAGGAAAAGTAGAGATCAGCTCTTTTATTGTGTGTTTCTTTCTTGCTAGAGTACAAGGTATTGAAGATAAAGGAAAACATGTCAGTAACATCTTTTCCTCAGTAACATTCTTTTTTTGTCAGTAACATTCTATTGCTAGTAACAATTGATGCAGCTTTAAAAACTTTAACTCATATGTGTGTGTTTGTGTGTGTGTGATTTCAAAAGACTAAACATATATATATTATTAGATTAAATTTTAAAATGTTAAATTTATATAGAGAGATATATAGCTTTAAAATATAAAAATGTTTATCACTAAGAAAAGGAATGTTTAGTTTTTGAACAACTTTTACAAATAAAAAGTATTAACTTTAATACCCACAAATATACTGTATACTGTAGCAATAGTTCTAAATTCATTCTTTTATTGGGACTATATAAGACTGATTTTTAAAAATATATTCTACATGCACAAAACACAAATGTGGATGATAAGATGCCAGAGAACACACCCAGCTTTAGAGTTTCCTGTGGCATATCCAAAGTAGCTGCCCTTTGCCTCCAAAGAAATAGTTTCTGTGTAACCAGCTGTTTCTGTCTCTCTCTCCCTCTCTGTTTCTCTGTTTCTCTCTCTCTCTCTCTCTCTCTCTCTCTCTCTCTCTCTCTCTCTCTCTCACACACACACACACACACACACACACACACACACACAGAGAGAGAGAGAGAGAGAGAGAGAGAGAGAGAGAGAGAGAGAGAGAGAGAGAGAGAGAGAGGCCACCTCTATACCTCTATGGTAACATATATCTTACAGGCTCAAAGAGAATACTGTCCAGTATTTGTCTCTGAAACTTTTGTTAGGTGTGTTTGGAGCACTTGGTACATGTCACATCAGCTGCCTGGAGGAGAATTAGATGTTAACTTTTCAACCAGTGATGAGGAAGGTTAGGAAACAAAATCACACTTAATAGTGTTTCAAAGTCCAGTCACTTCAGTATCTTGTTGGTGCCTGCAGCTCTGATGTAAGGTAAAGTTCCTTTATTTTTCTGTAGGGTGAATGATGCTACTGAGGGAAGCTGGAGAGTTTGGTTCCTGGCTGTGGGCTGCCAAAACATCACCTCCATGGGGATCTACAAATAGATCTATAGTAAGAACAGTTACCTCTAGTGGACTCTAAGTTCAGTTGCCATTTTCTGGACGTGTGTTGATTTCTAAAGTGAATTCATCCACTCCGATCACAATTAGCTAGCCGTACCTGTGATGCTTGATAGGCTGGCTTCCTCGGTCAGGAGAAGTAACCTCTGGGAACGACTGGGGAGCTGAAAAACTTGACTCCATTATTTTCTCCAGCGCAGTCACAGGATGCCTATCCGCTTTTGAATACTGTAGGAAATTACATGCAACGATGTGAGCGGCGGGACATTATGAGAAGGGAGTTGGCCAGACAAGAGCTAGGCACTGAAAAGTATCCAATGATAGAAAATTGTATGTAGCTCATCTACCCATTCTCATAAATAGATATTAAGAAACGGGAACACATATTTTAACCTAAGAACCCATTTCTAGTTAATTGGTAGTAGCTTCTTAGAGTCTTCTATTTTCATAAATTCTAAGAATACCTTGGGAGCAAGAATCAGAAAAATATTATGACCACAAGTGGAAAAAAATGAATTCAAAAGTAAAGCTTAGAATGGTATATAAATTCCTTCCAAAAGAAAATCTCAGTTTTAGACCACATGCAAAACTAAAGGGTATATAATTTGGAATTAGCTGAAGGTGAGAAGTAAGAAGAATGCAAATGTTAAAGAAAAGAACTATGAATTTATTTCTCCATTTTGATACTGGGGATTGACCCTGGGTATTCACTCATGCTTGTCCTGTTCTATCCTCTCAGCCCTGGAAAATGACATAAAAATAAACTCTCTATTTGCTGAAAGTAAGGAGGCATGAATGCTTGCTAAGTTTTGACACTGATGGTTACATATGTGCTATAACCAAGATAAAAGAAATGTATAGAAAACAGAAAAGAGAAAATGAAAGAAAATATTATTAATGCAACAAAGTCATTTGAAGCAGGAGTATAACAAGAAAGAAAAGTATGTCTAATAGGGAAATTGCCGTGATGAATGTGAAACTCTCAAAGATGAGGACAACTGAATTGCCAGACTTAAATGTTGAAAGAGAAATTCCCAACACAGTCATACATCCAGCCATCAGACATCTGAGAGAACATATTGACAAACAGTGGAGGAAAGACTGTCAAGTAGTTGTGGTTCATGCCTCTAACCCAGTATGTGGCAAGTTGAGGCAGGGGACTGGTCAGTTTTAGGCCATCTTAAGATGCCTAGCAAGATGGAGTTGCAAAAATGAAACAAACATTAAAATAACAACATGCAAGATGGATAAAGACATTTCTTGAAAATTACAGGGGTAAAAATGTATAACAGTAATAATATCAAGTAAATTACAATTTAGAACTTTGACACAAAGTTACTTTTAAAGACGGATACTTCATATAAAACAAAACAACTCAACAAGTAATAAATATTTATAAAGTTTTTCTACTTAAAAATAGCTTTGAAAGTACAGAGTGCAGCTAATACCACAGCATAAAACCCTGGAGGAGGTTAGGCATGTTGACAGTTTTCATTACATGATCAACAAACAGGTAGCATTGAGTCTGAAAAGTATAGGATTCAGCATGAGGTCATGGGATGGCTGTTATTCATGAAAATGAAGTAAATTTGCTTTCTAGTTTGCTTCAAAACCTTAAACGACCACATGTAAACAGAATCACAAATTCTAGAGAAATGGACTGGGCTGATTTTTATAAGGCTTTCTTAATAAACCACAAAATAATGAAGATTTTTTAAATTTAATGCTGATAGTAAATTAAAGAAGAGCATAGTAAACATATTCTGTAAGTTAAGATAATGTTTGTAGCCATGACCATAGTTATATGTAATGTTGAATATATAAGATGAATTTACCTTTCAGATTTGGATGAATGAACTTTCTGAATGACTTTGATAGTAACTTATTAATAGCCTTAAGGGACAGAAATGCCTTTCACTTGGACACTACATCCAAAAAATAAAAGCAGGAAAAAGTTTTTATTTAATAAGTACAACCAATTATCATTAAGTTGAAAAACTATTTTTAAGAAAAAAAAAGGCTTAAGTATAATCCCGAGAAAATATTGTATAGCTTTACCTGCAAATGTGTAGTATTGAAAAACTGCCTAGAACCCAAATTAAAACATAAGAGAGTTAGAGTACACTTTCCCCCCAACTTGTAATAGATTTAGAATGCAAAATAAGAGATTTATTTCAGAAGGACATCTTGAGGCGAACATCAGCCAATTATTCCTGAGACATCTTAATTTGCTTGAGAAATTATTGTAAGTCAGCAACTCATTCCATTTTGTAAAACTCAGGTATTTCCAAGAGAAGATTTTGAGCCATTAGCTCAGTCCAAGCAAATCCTGAAATGAGGCTCTGTCCAGGGTAAGCTCTCTCTTAGTAATCTGTATTTAGCCTGCAAATGATCGATGAAATGGAAGATGGAGACAGGAGCTACTCAGCAAATACTAGCTGACGAGCCTCCTCTAGACATTAGAAATCAACAAAAGAGAGGCGCTGTCTCAAAACAAGATGAAAGGCAAGGAACAATACCTAAAGTTATCCTCCAGCCTCCATACATATTTCATGCCATGGACACACAAACTTGTATAGACTTCATACATCACGCACAAATTTAAAACAAAATGGGATATTTAGCTTGGGTGTCATGGCACATGCCATTAATCCCAACACTCCGGAAACAGAAGCAGGAGGATCTCATAGCTTACACATTGAGTGACTCAGTGTCAAAGAGAAATGACCTATATATCGGTACATCTATTCTTCAATCTTTTTTGACAATTTGTTTAACAAAGATCTGTAAGTTACACTGTAAAGCAAGAAGAAAATAAAAGGATAGTTTAAAGAGAAAAGGTAAGCAAGAGAACAGATGTGATGTTTGTATGCTTAAAAAAAAAAGCATGAAAACCTAACAGTGAATGGGATATATTGGAAGAAGACAACATGTAAAGACGGATGGTGCACTGGCTAGTTTTATGTAAATTTGACATGAGCTGAAGTCATCTTGGAAGAGAAAACCTCAGTTAATAGAATATTCCTGCAAATATTGGCCTGTTGGAGCAGTCTGTGGTGCATTTTCTTGAGTGATGATTGATGTGGGAGAGCCTAGCACAGTGTGGACAGTGTCATTGCAGGGCTGGTGCTCTTGCATTGTATAAGAAAGCAGGCTGAGAAAGCCACGAGGAGCAAGTCAGTAAGCAGTGTTTCCCCATTGCTTCTGCATCAGTACCTGCCTGCAGGTTCCTGTACTGTTTGAATTTCTGTCCTGATTGCCTTTGATAATCAACTGTGATATGGATATGTAAAAAATAGACCATTTTTCCCCACAAATGGTTTTGGTCATGGTGTTTTATTAGAGCAATAGAATCTCTAGTTAATACATTAAAATTAATCTTGGAATTTAAAATTTGTATTTGTCTATCCATGACTTTCAAGGAAAAGGAAGTCTCTTGGTCACTGTTCTATTACTGTGAAGAGATACCATGACCAAGGAAACTCTTATGAAAGAAAGTATTTAATTGAGGGCTTACTTAATGTTTCAGAGGTTTAGTCTAATATTATAGCAGGGAACATGGAGACATGTGGGTGTGTGATGGAGCAGCAGCTCAGTGTTCTACATCCTGACCCATACACACACACACACACATACACACACACACACAGTTACACACACACACACAAAGAGGGAAAGGGAGGGGGAGGGAGAACCTGGGGCTGGCTTGGCGTTTTGAAACCTCAACGTGCATACTCAGTGACAGACTTCTTTCAACAAGACTGGACCTACTCCAACAAGGCCATTCCTCCAAATTCTTCTAATCCTTTCATATAGCACAACTCACTGGTTTCTAAGTACCCAAATGTATGAGCCAATGTTGGACATTATTATTCAAACCACCACAGGGGATTATATTTGGCAAATGGCTACTAATAACCATTATATCACCTAGTGATTTATTATTATTCAGTAAATTCTGACAGTGTGAAAAGAAACACACATGTACATCTATAGCTCTATCAAAAGTTAACAACAAAAATAAAGGAAGGATCATCCCCCATGCACTGGTAAGGATAGGGAAAACAGAGGGACCCGCTGAGCAATTCAGTGTTTCCAAATTTCATAGCTTAGTGAAAATAACCAATTTCTTCAAACATAAAACTATCAAAATTGACAGAAGAAAAATGCAACAATAACATTCTTAAAAGTGTTAAAGAAATAGAGAGCTGTATAAATATCATTAATAACATTTAAGTGTCTGAAGGTCTCATGAAGCAATGCTGACTCTGATAAAGAAATCAGATGTGTCTTACAAGTCTGTCAACATACCTGGAGGTGTCAGAGGTGGGGGCAGAAATCTTATCATAAACAATTTTGGAAATAAGTGAGTCCTAAAAGTTAAAGTGAGAGCTGCACATAAGCACTGTTTCGATGTCATGACAAGGTGCAGTGTTAATTTCTTATTTTGCTGATGTGGTTCCTGTGGAAGAGACATTAAGTACATGGGTGTTGAGTACTGAAGCCAGATGTTTTTTCTAGTACAGTAGGTGGAGGCTAGATGAAGGGCAGTGATGGATGGATACTAAGGGAGATATCAGTGTCAACTAACGTTTAGCCAAGTATAGGTACAGATGGCTACATTAAAAAATTATAGCTGTGTGTTGGTCTGTGATCTATTTGCCAAAAGGGCCTATAAGCAAAGCGGTTTCATTGACAAAAAATACTCATAGCTCACACAACTTGACTTGAACAGCATCTACAATGAAAGTGATATTAAGAGAAAAGTCTGATTCGATGATTGGGCCAGATTATCTGGAGAATAAGCTTGAAATATCATGCAGCATAAACACTTCAAGAGCTGATCAATTGAAATTTCCTATCCAAATGGCATGGGCAACTGAACTCTTAGTGAAGAGAGGCAGAACAGCCCGATCACAAAATCAAATCGTATTGAAATGAACAATTAAAAACTGTATTTGGTAAAAAAAAAAACCAGACCATCAAACAAACAAAAATCCCATCTTCTCACCTGGGATTACAAGGTAAATAGATTCCAGACTAAAACCCTGACAACTAAGTCTTCATTTTATGCCCACCTCCCTTTTACTTTGGGATAAGCTGCTTATCTCTGTACATGTTAATTACAGTAGTAGTGTTTGTCTAACCTACTTCATCTTCCTTGAAGGCTAAAGGCAAAGGAATAAATCACTGTCTTAATCCTGTAGTCATCTTGGACTTCAAAAATAGCAGAATCTATGGGACAGACTCCTTCTGCACATGTGGGTCTTTAGCCATGAAGGTAAGCCTGTACCCTGAACTATACACAATCTCCTCAAGGACTGGCAGTCACAACAGCAATAAGACTTCTCTGCATCACCTTGCAGGACCACACAACAATCTGACAGAAGTGACCCCATCCTAAAGACTACATCATAACTAGGAATGTTTACTCATGCTCTCTCCGTTTCTCTTTCATATTTGCTTCAGCTCATGCCTCCACAGCAGATGTCTGATAACTAGCTTCATTTATTTCTTCCCTTTATTTTGCCAATATAGCGACATTGAATAAGTCACCTCTAATTACTTTCTTCTGTCACCTATCTTTTTAATTAGCATATTGAATAAGGTGGCCAAACTGAGCTTATTGGATTCTGGAGCACAGAAAATTCCCTAAAATAATCTGGTTATAACATTTAACTCTTTGCCTTATAAACCCAAATATAAAATAGGTATTTATGAGTTGGTATAGAGATTATAAATAATAAATAAATAAATAAATAAATAAATAAGCAGATGAGAAGTAACTAATCCTTGGACAGAATAAACAAATAACTCATGTATGTTTTACATAATCAGGATGAAATATTCATTCTTACTCTTAACATGTAAGCTGCATATAACCATTTCTTTCCAAAGAGTACTCTGAGCAGAGGATGAGAAAAACAAGTGTCTGAACAGAAAGAGAACTTGAAAAATACAAAACATCAGAATCAGTACTGTAACATTGATACCAACTTATCACACTGACAGTGGCATTCCTGATGTGATAAAAAAAAATGGTGCATTTTTTTTTGCATAGACAACAGCTGTAGCACCACTACAATAAAATACCAAACAAAGGAGAATCCTACAAAACACTAGACTAGTACTACACAGAACCTCCCAGATCAACAGTGACATTCCAGTGCTTATAATCTGACAAGACTAAGAGGAAGCTAAAGATGTATGACAACCATAGAAGCAACATTGTTCCAGGAGGAAACTACAAAGGTACAACTTTGAAACAAATAAATCAATAAATGGTGAGGTAAGAATCTCTTATTTCAGCTAGGAGTGGTATTTAGTTATTAATATAATTTATTAATAATTTATCAGTATTGACTTCAAAATATTTTACAACTGTACCATTCCAGTTTATACTGATAAATTATTATTCTCTATTCTAAAAAAACTAGTACAGAATATGTAAAAATTCTATTAATAGTATCTTCTTAATTTTTCTCTAGATCAAAACCTATTCTTTCTTTATTGAGAGTATACCTAAAATAAAAAAGAACAAAAGACACTGTGAACACATACAAAGAATCTAGAGACTAAATACAGAATTCAGCCTCTACTTAGCTTTCTAGGTATCTAAGCTGAGGGATCTTAATATTTGTACCACTGTCTGCCAAACACTTCATCTGTATCAAGCCTTCCTGCTGTAAGTCAGCTTAACTGCCCCAGATCAGAACCTTTCTGCATTTGTGGTCAGTCTATGCTGACAGCATTTATTGTAGTTTCTCCTAATGCTCTTGGGAGAAGCTAAGACCTGCATATTAGGTGATTTTAACTATCATAGATGACCTCAAGTGATGTTTGATCCTGATGGTCTTGTGTTTATGTTTTATTATGAACTCATTTTGTAGAAGATGTATGTCATTGATTAGTGAATATAGAGATTCAGCCATCTAATCACTGCATTTCAGCATAAACCTGAATGATTTACTGTTCAATGAAATGTAGACCCTTGGGGAGAGCCCTCATCCTAATCACCCTCCTGTGTGGAAGTGCTCCCTGTGGGCATTGGAGGCCATCCACTACTGTCTGCCCCCTTGCTGCCTTGCTCCTAACAAACTGTTGAAGTGTTGAAATCAATAGCCCTGTCAAATTAAGCAAGCTGGTGTAGGCAGTAGAGCAATGACATTGTTGTTCTCAGGCCTGGTGCATGCACGCAGTGGGAGTCAGGAGGTTAAATGAAAGCCAGCCTTCTGTTGGAAAGCAATGTTGACAGAGCTGATAATCACCTGTTCTGGAACCCCAGGCCATAAAGGCAGGAGGAAGGGTGTTTGAAAACAGTTTTAAATGCATGCCTTTCTACACTGTTCCAGGCTCATATATGAATGTGTCAAAACTTTTTTATTACCAGCATAACTGAAGAGATGAGAACTGGAAAACTCAAAAGTTAATACCATATTTTCAAGAGTGATTTTTTAAGTGAAAATAATTAAAAGCAACTTGCTCAATGTTGCTTTGAGAATTTTGTGCTTGTGTACATTAATAGCAACGACTCTTAACAACTTTTCCCAGAGTCCCTCTAAAGCAACATATTATAAATCTAGCCTTCTTGTAGACACAAGGGACAGCAAGCTCTTTTCCCATCTCCTTCCTGAGCCAGGTCCTCCTTCAGCTGTGGTACTGAGTACATGCTATAGCTTTGTCTTGCAGAGAGCCATTTTCTTCTAAGCTGTGATGCCCTAACCTGCCTGCTAGAAGCTCTCACATCACCCCTCTCCACTGGCTGTAGGTATCAGCCTATTTTAGATTCTACATCTGATGGCTGTTTACTGAGTAGATGTCACCTGTAGTAATAAGTGAATGCTCTGAGCTCAGGGACATTTCATTCATTGTGGAAATTTTGAATTATTGTGAGAACTCATCAAGTGTCAGCTGTTCACCTGATACTTAGTAATTATTCAATATGTAATGAGAGTAAAGATGAATATGTAAATCAATAAGTTAGCACTTGATATGTTGACCAACGGTTCAGGTTTAATGAACTACTCAAAAGAAATCAATGTTTTAAATTAATGACTCCTGTCTTCACCCTACAAAAAATGCCAATGGCTTCAACACACTCTCACCACTCAACTCAAACATTGGTGCTATCAAGCCAGTCTCAGATCTCCCTATTGAATCATTCAGAATCTTTTTTCCATATTTTTAAGTATTATAGAATATTATACATTATAGAATAAGATCTTCTTATTATAGAATAATTAATATATATTAATATGTAATATTTATATGTAATAATTGATACATATATATTTCAATTTATAGAATAAAATATGCTTACCTATTGTCTGAGAAACCAGGTCCTACACAGAGAGGCAGTGAGAGCATGGTGAAAGTACATTTAACCCCACTATGCTGTCCATAGATTGAAAGCATCTCAGCAAATAGCAGGTTTACAGATCATCCATTAACCAAGCCCTATTCATCTACCCTAAGAGGAATAACTCCTGCAAGACACCCTTCAAACTCCCTTCCGTACCCTTGTAATGTTACATAAGACATGTACTACCAAGGACTATTTCCTCATGATTCAGGACCTACTCTTCCTTGGAGACCATTAGGACTAGACTCCGTGCTACATTTGGTCAGCAAAAGCTTCCTATGTTGAACTTTGGCCATTCTGCACAGCTGCTACATTAATAAATTCCTTGACAGAAAGATGATTCAACTTAAATCTGTTTATCTCTAATCCTCTTTCCTCTCCATGTCCAAATCTAATATATACCTGTTATATTAGCCTGTGAACATTGTGAGGACACCAGCCTTAGATATTAACACACACACACACACACAAACACACACACACACACACACACACACACACACACAAACACAAGATAAGTTTTATTTATTTTTTAATAAATACACTCCTAACAATTATTAAATGTGGTCTTCCTTCTCCCTGGAGTTGTTGGCCCTTGGCCTACAAGGACAAAGGGAGAAGGGTCAATGAACAGAGAGCTTCAGGGGGCCTATGTATACAAATGGAAATGATTATATTCTTGGATCAGCTCCAGGGAGAGAAATCAACTTTGTTCAGGGTGAATCAGAGGTTATATAGATTGGGGGAAGGAGGAAAAAATATCCAGCATGGGAAAAGGTCATTGGCTAAAGGCTAAGGAACTGAGATTCCTCATTAGCATGGGAAGGCATTCCAGGAATCTCAGGTGCTGAATGGACAGATTCTTATTGGGAGAAAGAAAGCTGAACCTGTAATCTCGCCAAGGCTATGTGACATTCTGCAGGTAGAAGGTATGGGTGTTTCTGAGCTCCATAGACAAGGTCAGAGAAGGAAAGCTCTTCTAGTAAAGGAAGTCCCCCATTTTGCACCAAACTCAGAAGGCTATTTGGACAATGGTAGAGTTTGATCTTAATTAGCAGGGCCCAAAGGATGGCATAGGTATTAAATGTTTTATTCATAGATTTTTACATTCTTTAATATTTTTAAATAATTATGGTAGCATTAGAGGCCTAGTAAAGGGAACATGTCCTTCTAAATAAAGAAAAGGGAATCCCTGGATGGGTAGAGACAGAACATTCCAGTTGTGGAGGTCAATCATTTGAAAAAGAAAGCACCTCTCATGAAGGCATTGTCACCTTAAGCCATGCTGAAAAAGTATGAAATAATTATGCTTTTTACAGGATAATTTATTTTTCTTTCTATATGCTCATTCCCTAGCTCAGTGACTTGACAGCTAAGCCATTTCTCTTTGTAAGTCACTCCATTTTTCAGAACTATTCAAGAATCTCTCTCTCTCTCTCTCTCTCTCTCTCTCTCTCTCTCTCTCTCTCTGTGTGTGTGTGTGTGTGTGTGTGTGTGTGTTCATCTCTATTCTAAGCATGCTTTTCCTAATATTTTAGAGTTTATTCTTTTTCCAAAGGTTTCCCCCACCGTAGGTTGCTTGTCCATCATGAGGCTGACATCCATTAAAGCCTAATTCAAAAAGCATGGCTTTCTTTCTCTGTTCCTCTTCTCTCTCTGCCCTCTAGGCAGCTGTTGAGATTTACAGTTTGCCTGCTTCATAGTTTTATTTCAAACTTTAATAAAATTATACTTAAGTTACCTTTTAGTTCTGTGCTTAAATTCTCTCATTAATAAGACAAAGGTGCCCAAGAGAGGACTCTGATTTTCCCATAATTCTCATTAAATGATACTCTTACCCATAAACCTGTCTTTAAGGTGGCTATATAATTTTCTTACGTTTCTTTCTGGTTATGAGTATGCTTTCTTGGTCTTATGTGAGAACAGATCTCCTCCTCTTTAAAGATGTTTCTATTGGATCCCTGTACTCCATTGAGAGGTTTCACTTTATTGTCTTGATGGCTCTGGAGGTCATAAGTCTATCCTCTGCTTCTTCTCATCCAGGACACAATTCATGAAAAGAGTTCATCTTTTACGCACAACTAGTTTACTTACAATTGGAGGTAAATGATGGTTGTCTCTACAGCACTGTGTATAATCTACTCTCATATATAGCCAGAGTCAAGTGTGTCCAGAATGCCATGTGATTTCACATGACTGTTTCACCTTCTGTTAAATGACATGATTGTAGAGTTAACTCTTTCTCATGAATTTTTAAGGAACTGCAGGGATACTGGACAAAGATGATTCACTTGTTAAACGTCGCAATTTGCAAAGAATTTTAGAGTAGTTAACCTGGGCTTCAGGGTAAAGCAAAGATTTGTCCAATATCATAACCAAGTTGGATATGATGGACTCAGGTGCCCTATTACCATTTGGGAGATGAAGATAAGTATCCAAATGTACACAGGAAAAAGATGGTAATGGCAATGGGTGGAGTTGCACCTGTGTCTAGCGGTTACATTTTCAATCAGAGCATAGATTCTGGTTATTTGTAGCACCCGAGGGATTTGAGGAAGGAGGCTTTTTAGTTATGGGAAGTGCTCCTACACTTCATAGACAGTTTTTCGGAGACTTGTCTGTGCCTACTGCACTCCAGCACTACTCTTCCTCTAAATATTAATAGTCAACATGTTTCCAGACTTGCTTTATAAGGAAGACAGACACATCACCTTCTGCTGAAAGCACTTGGCCTTTGCAATGCTTTACTAGCTTGCTCATGGAAGTGACTTTTCCAAGCTCCCAACTCATGTCAGTCTTCTGTAGATGACATCACAGATGTGCCACAGCTTACAAGTCAGTGCACCCACACCCTCCTTGCAATCTCTCCCCATGTGAAGTTGTTGCTACAAAGAGATGGGAGGTCACCTGCTATGGCTGTGCAGTCTTAGAGTTCTCAGGGTTCGTACAATGAAGCAAATTCCTCCATTTCACCTGGAATCAGAGGCTACCTGGCTGCAGGTATACAATATGGCTTACTTATTAAGCTTTTTGCTTGGGATACAAGATCTCCCTCCTCTCTTAGAACTGTTTGAAAATGAGCACAGGATACCACTTTTGGTGTGGTAGAACTGAAGAGTCACTCTTCAAAGCCCTGAGATACTATATAAGGAGCTAAGTTGATAAATATCCTAACAAATTTCTTACCCTAATGTCATATTCTCTGGATAGTAAAAGCAAGCATGTGCTTGCATACAAGCTTTGTTTAATGTGTTTTAAATGTTGTTTCTTCCTAATCCTCTCCTACCTCAAAGCTCCATCATAGTCTGAAGGCCCTTTCTCCTAATACACATTTCTCCTCCACAGCAATGGTATATAAGTTCTTTTCCTGAGCAGAATGAGCAGTACACCTTTATATTTAACAATGTATTGTTGATATTGGTATTTCCTAATAGTTCTTGCCAGAAGGATATATACAGATACATAAATGGCAAAATATCATATATTTTTATCTATATATGTATTTAAAAGTCAAAAAATGTCATTTAAACATCCCTTTGTCTCATCACTTCAGAGCACTTCTTGCATTAGCTTTATGATACATTTTTAGATCTAACTCTTTCCTCTTGGTCATCTGTTTTCTTTTTGGAACCTAGTAGGAAAACAAGCATTTTCAATTCATATTCCTTTTCTGTGTCACAATGATATGCATACAAGAACATGTCATCTACACGCTCCCTCAAACTCAGGGGAAATGGTAAAGTAGAGCTGCTTGTTTCCCTGGGCCAACATACAAATGTCCTAAGTCTGGTCATTGGACCGCATTTCCTTCAGTCTCTTCTCAATTTTTGTCCCTGCAGTTCTTTTTTTAGACAGGAATAATTCTGGGTCAGGAATTTTGACTGTGAGTTTGTAACCCCTTCCCTCCACTTGAGGCCCTGGCTATCTACTGGAAGTGGACTCTTCAAGTTCCTTTCCCCAGTGTTGGGCATTTTAGCTAAGGTTACTACCAGTGAGTCCTGAGAGTGTCTCACCTCCTGGTGTCTGGTACTTTCTAGAGGGTCTCCCCCCCCCTCACTGGCCGAGGCTGCTTATTTCTGTTTATTCTCTTGGCTTCACTCCTGTCTCTTCCCCCATATCTTATCCTGTTCCTTTTTTTCCCTTCCTCTTCCCCTCTGCCATCTAGGTCCCTTCCTCCTGCTGCCTCTTATTTCCTCTCCACCCCCTTTCTAAGGGACTGAAACGTCCTCACTTGAGCATTTCTGCTTATGGTCTGTAGGTTGTATCCTAGATATTCTGTAGTTTTTGGCTAATATCCACTTATCAGGGAGTATATACCATGCATGTCCTTTTGGGTCTGAGTTACCTCACTGAGAAAGATAATTTCTAGTTCCATCTATGTGCCTACAAAATTCATGATGTCCTTGTTTTTTAGGAATCCATCTAATGGGGGGAGGGACACCAAGGCCGAACACTACTATGCTATGATGTGCTTACAGACAGGACGCTGGTACGGCTGTCCTCTGAGAGCCCCTATGAGCAGCTGACTGAGACATAAGCTGATACTTACTCCCAACCATTGGACTGAAGTCAGGGATCCTTATGGTTGAATTAGGAGAAAGATTGAAGAGGCCAAAAGGAAGACTGACCCCATAGGAAGACCAACAGTTTCAACTAACCCAGACCCTAGGGAGCTCCCAGAAACTGAGCCTAAATTAACCAGGAGTATGCACAGGCTGGTCCGAGGCCCCTGGTACAAATGTTCCAGAGGTCTCTCTGTTCTGACTTCAATGAGAGAAGATGCACTCAATCCTCAAGAGCCTTGTGTCTCCAGGGAAGGGGGAGACCTAGTGTTAGGGAACAGTACCCTTTTGGAGGCAAGGGGGAGGAGGAATGGGTTGAGGAACTGTGGGAGGGTGATAGAGCGAGGAGCAGGAAATGTCTGGAATGTAAATAAATAAAATAATTTTTTAAAAAGAAAATATATAGAAACTAAATTAAAGATTTTGAACAAAGGAAGAAAACAAATGTCCTAAGTCCAATAGGCTACAGAAGAAAGAGGAAGAGGCAGATGAGAGGTAGAGACACTAAAATCATATGTGTCAAAGGTCTTCCAAATGCTGACAACCCTATAGACAGCTCATTTCTCTCTTTATAATTTCAAGCACATTTTATTCAGGGGAAAGAGAAGGGAGGCAACATGAGTAATTTTTTCCTTTGAATATCATTTATAATAATAATAGAGAAGAAACAGATTGCCTACTACAGTGGATGGATGAAGAAACTGTAGTGATCTGACCTTGTGGACAATTATACAGTAAATTCAAAGGAGTATGTGGCAATCATATAGGAAACAGTAACTCTTACAGACCTGCCTCCTTCCATTTATTATAGCCTATAGTCTGTAGAAACTGTAGCCTCGCACCATGGATGCTTTTATCTACCTGTTTACCCCACTCTAAAAGAGTTGAACAAATACTAACTTAGTCCAGTAGATCAGTTCTGCTTACCTCTGATGACTCTTCCTTCTTAAAGTGCCTGCTTGGAATCAAAATAGTACTCAAGAACCCTCAAAGGACTTTCAGGGTTGTTCCTACTATACCTAATGAGAGGTCCTTGGATTCTTTTCCCAAAGTATTTTCTGAAAAAGTTTCATGATCATAAGTATAGATCTCTTATGCTAACATGTTTTTCTTGAGGACCCAGAGGCCATTTTTTGGAATAGGTTCATCAGAAAGGGTAGAGAGTCTCTCACCCAGCCCTGTGGAAAGGTAAATTTCTGACCCCAATATTGATCAGCCAGACAACACAGCTGCCTGGTGGCATTTACACCATCCAATCCTTTGCACTCTTACTTCTTTGCCTCTGATTAAGCCCTTGTTCAGCCCTGTCTTAGGCCCATCATCCTCCTTTTACAAGGCCTGGTTACTGTTTAACCTATTGAAGTACAGTTCATGTTGGATCCCTTTTCCCATTTGATGCTACGTTATTGATTACAATCTATTTCTTCCGCTTCAACAGGTGTCCGGCTTTATCTTTCACAGGGCCAGTTGCTAAGGAACTGAACCCCTCATCATGGTGGTTGTTGAAGGTGCTGGGATTATGCTCATCAGAAATCATTAGCAAAGGCATTCTCTCTGTTTCTGAAAAGAACAATCCTGCATGTTGCCATGAATAAAAGGAAACTTTGCTGGGAAGCAATTCAGATTTATGAATTTCACATTAAATCAGCTAAGTACATCTGTTACACTCATCATAATGGCAACTTTTGCGTAATGATTTCTTAGAATCACAAATGATGTGCAAATTCTAAGCAATTTAGGCATTTGGAAGGGCATGCATGCGTCCTGGGTGATTGCCTATTATCCTCAAACACCCAGCTTCTACCATGGCCTTTGTTCTTTCATTTTATGCCTCAGATTCTGGAAGCATAATCTCACGTGGGGGCAGAGAATTAACCCTACAAGGATATCTCCGCATGTGTTAGATAGCATCCCATTTTCTCTAATTCACTATTTTGCAATGTAACTCACAAATGGCTAAAAGTACTTCCCAAAGAATGAAACAGGCAGAGTGTGTGTTTGTCTTCTGGATTTATGATCCACATACAGCATCAGTCCTGCTCTAGAAGACGCTATACTGTGACCACATTTCTCATTTCTCTGTTAACCCTAACCACCAACTTTCCTTGCTTTTTATAATCTGACTGGGATATGAATCAGCCTCCAGAAGTATGACATTGTATCTCTGACATATATCTGACACAAAGTAAAGGCCAAAAGTGCTTTATAGAACAATCAAAATGCTTGTCCCTGTCAGAGGCCAGTTATTAACAGATACGCACACATACACAAACACAAACACACACACACACACACACACATTCACATAACTAGAAGATGATTTAAGCAAATATTGCTACAGTGCCAAACAAATTATACAACTCTGCTCACAGATTATTTATTCCCTTTGTGGTGATATGAATAAAATTAGCTCCCATAAGACCATAGAGAGTGGCCCAATAGCGGCACTATTAGAAGGTGTCCCCTTGTTGGAGTAGCTGTGGTGTTGAATGAGGAAGCATGTCACTGTGAATGGGCTTTGAAGTCTCAGATGTACAAGATGCCCAGCATAGCATCCACTTCCCGGTGTCTGCCAGTATGGATGTAAGACTCTCAGCACCACGTATGCCTGCACACTGCCATGCTTCCCGCCATGGAAATAATGGATTAAACCTCTGAAACTGTAAGCTAGTTCCTGTTAAACACTTTCTTTTATAAGAGTTGCCATGGTCATAATGTGTCTTCACAGCAATGAAACCTTAACGAAGACATCCTCTGTACCTAAAATTTCTGAGATAGGCAACAAAAGGACTGTGAAGACATGCAGCTTACGTTTTGTAGTTGGACATGACTCTTCATCAAGCTCTCAGACTTCGTCATTGTGCTGGATGCCTTGAGGCTGTAGTTTTTCCCATTCTGTGACTCTTTCAGGTGCTCCTGGATTTGCTTAGCTTGTTTCCTGCAGATATGAATATGTGTATTAATATTTGCATAGATACCTTATGCTAATTTTTAAGGTCTTTTAAAAGGATCCACATTTGATTCCGCAGTTAAAATTTGGAGCTAGGGTCTGAATAACATAGTGTCAAAACGCTAATATTTATACAATTCCAATATATGTAACTTATGCACATATTATTGTTTGAAGAGCTTTTTGTTGTTGTTGGTAGTGGTGGTCGTACCAAGATCCTAAATAATAAAGCAGTTAATGTTTTCTTTTTTTGGTGTCATCCTGAAGGTCAAACCTAGAATCTCCTGCAGGCTAATCACACCCTCTCCCACTGAACTGTATATCTATTCTCTAACAGAGTTAACCTTTAATAAGCTAATGCTTACCCAGTAATCTGCAACACATTGTTTTAAAGTTCAATAAATTCAACTTTTATTTTCACAATAAACCTTTGTAATGAGGTAATCTACTATACTCATTTAGATGAGAGTGTCAGGGCATAAAGAAACAAAATAATTTTTTTTTTTTTATTTTTCGAGACAGTTTCTCTGTATAGCCTTGGCTGTCCTGGAACTCACGCTATAGACCAGGCTGGCCTCGAACTCAGAAAATCCACCTTTCTCTGCCTCCCAAGTGCTCAGATTAAAGGCATGTGCCACCACTGCCTGGTGAAATGAAATAATTTATTAAAGAATATTTAGACAAGAAGGGTTTTAATCCACTCAGTCTTGCTTCATACTCTACTCAGAATCACCACTCAGAGCTGTCCATCCATTTGTATAAGGTCCTTGAACTTCTAAATGGAGAAGTTGAGATTGCTCTAGGACTTTGAACTTCCATAGAAAATGTCCACATATATTGACTATTGTTTATAGCGTTCAATATCTATACAGAAATGGTGGATGTGATGGTTTGTATATGCTTGGGCCAGGGAATGGTACTATTAGGAGGTGTGGCCTTATTGGAAGTCACTGTGGGCGTGGGCTTTAATAGCCTAGTCCTATCTGCCTGGAAGCCAGTCTTCTCTTAGAGGCCTACAGATGAAGATGTAGATCTTCCAGCTCCTTCTACACCCTGCTGGCCTGGATGCTGTCATGCTCCTGCCTTGATGATACTGGACTGAATCTCTGAACCTGAAAGCCAGTCTCAAGTAAACGTTTTTAAATGCCTTGGTCATGGTGTCTGTCCACAGTCATAAAACCCTAAGACAGTGGACCAAACTATTGTCTATTTAGTTTCCTTTTTCCAGGGTTTTGCAGCAATTATCAATCATTCCTAGACTAAAATGTAAGTGCAGGATCATTCTCTTAAGTTTGCTTCTGCAGGTCTCAGACCCACTGGTAAAATGACTCTTACAGGACAAGCTTCCGAGGCAGGCAGCACTCAGAGCATGATCTCTGTTATTGGAGAGGCTGACCTGGATGTTCTCTCTGCCCATTTCATTATTCTCATCATTACCTAAACTTCCCTGAGCCCTTTTCCTTTTCTGTAAGTTGAATTCATAAGCGCTCTCTCCCATGAGTACCAAGGCAGTTACAGGCAAAATGTTCCTCTCTTTTCCTTTTGTTACCCAGCATGCTCAGTGCTGTGGATACTACAGAAGAATGAAGACATTGCTCCAAAGATAAAAGATTGTACTAATTGCCTCTCTCACACAACACTGGTACTTTTTAAAAGATTCAGAAGTAATGAGCATCTTTGAATTTAAACCCCAGTGTGAAGTGGTTGTCTGTTTAAACATTTCTTTTATCTTTTCAATTATTGGGGTGGAGGGAGGACTTTTAGGTCTAGCCCTCTCAATTGCTTTAATCTTGTTAAAATGTTCTATCAACTTATTAACAACAAATCTATAGTCTGTTGATAAAAATAAATTCATCGCATAAACATTTAAGGAGCACACAGCAGCCACATAAAGGGGGAAGGAATTCTTTTGAGAAGCAAACTGGATATCAGGAAATGAAAAGCCAAGTAAACCATTATGAAGCAATATAAGAAGGTTTAGCACAAAGCAAACACTCAGTTACATCTCTGAAATAAAAATAGTAGGAACACTGTCTTTGCTGTAATAGCATAATTCAGATATTGGAAAAGTACAATTTTATGGAAATATTATTCATACAAAATATGAATGTACTTCTTGAATCTGTTTTTATAATCTCTCTTCTACACTTTTATTATATAAGTCCTGACTCAGTAATATTTCAGAATAAATGACCTTTCATTTGGAGTATGCTTTGGCTTTTTACCATCCCTGTCTTTCCTGGTTTTCTTCTTTCACGAGTATGAGGATTATTCTAGCGTCTTTGTCTGTTTTTTTGTTTTTCCTCCCCTTAGCAAACAGGAACAGAGGAAATGACAAACATCTGACTGGTTTGTTTTCCTCCTTTGAAAACAGTCACTACATGCAAGGTCTGTGCATGCACCCTAAAATGCTCCCAGTTCAATAATATAAGGACTCAGGCTTAGCAGACTACCATGTCATAGGTATCTCTGGCCCAATGCCTTAGGAGGGGGTGTCCACAGTAGAAGAGTAGATGCCACAATCCAGTTGGCATCTATCATTTCTAGTGTCATAGGCTGAGTTTCTGAGGAAGCAGACCTTGGCTTAGGTGTAGTACTCAGAAAATGTATGTAATGTTACCTTCTTTGTAAGTGAAGAAATGGGGATTGTGGAGTGAGAGAAACTGGAGTTGGGTTCACTAAGGGTAACAACAAGCAAGCCTCATGAGGCATTTTTAAGCTGGCTTGGTTATGAATCCAATGTAGACCTGTGGTTCTATCTTCAGAGTATCACATTGATCTACTATTGCAGGTATGGCATCTCAAAGCAGGTTGCTTGAAAGCAAGTTTTTGTATGCTGACAACTTGGGACAAAGACTTTTATTGCTGCAGAAGATAACAATAGTCCATCAGAATATACACATCAACCCAGAATATTTTACACAAACCACATCACACAGGAAGAATTAGGATGCTATTGACTTTGTGTGTATGTGTGTGTGTGTGTGTGTGCGTCTGTGTGTGTATGTTTAATGGAAATTCTAATTCCCATGTTTTCCACTGTTTTACAGATTTTGATAACTCATCTCTGATTCTACCTATGCACATATTCTCTCCTGACCATGAAACTAATTTTAGAGTTGAGCTGTGTGATTGATTTTTAGTTCACTAAGGACTAGTTCAGGAAACCTCATCCTTCTTCCTTCTCTAGGTTAAAAGTAATGAGAAACACCTATAAGAATTGTTTCCAATGAAACCAAAGAAGCATAGGTAGCAGCTTGAATGAATCATCATACACTCTGTAAATTGGACCATGTGGGCTCATTGGGAATGATTAGAAATCCTTTCCGACTGTTCTTTGGCATTGCTAGAGGATTCAGTTATCCCCACCAGAACATTCTGACTGTAAGATGTCTTCATTTCTGCTACTTTATGTTGCCTACCTTCATTTTTGTTTCAGCCATACTTCTACATTATATATGAGGTTGTATGTCAGAACGTAATCCATGAAATTATGTGAGGAAAATTCTAAGATCTTGCTAGAAAACTCCTACAAAATAAGGTCACAGTCTTGTGACCTCTGTTCCTCCACAGCATGGGTTGTTCTTGAAATGTGCTCCCATGTTCCTCCCAGATGTAGCAAAGAGGAGTGGGTTTACATCATATTACCTTTAATCTGCTATTACTATCCAGAGTATGCTATCAAGCACTGGTTGTCCTCATGACTGTACATAGCCTAAACTCATGTGAACTCTGCTCATTCTTTCTTGCTTAAGCCCTGTAACACCTTCAAAATATAAATTGTCTGATGCCATGAATAAAGTTGTGTGAGACTTCAGTCCACTTCATTTTTAGGCTCTATGCCCCCAGGTTTATGCAACCAACTGAGCAGTAACAGTGGTCAAGATAGCATGTGATGAGGTCACTTAGTGCCGAGTGTATCAAGACAGGGAGAAAAGACTTGAGTAGCTTACATGTAATGGTTATGAAGCTGGTTCTTCATGCGAGACTCTTAAAGGGGAAGCAGGGTCTGTATCTAATTTGGCTGCCTGTCTTTGGGACAATTTCACCTAACAGGGCTTCCTTGTTTAGTCTTAATAGAAGATGCACTTAGTCTTACTGCAACTTGATATACCATGGCTGCTTAGTATCCAAGGGTTTGCTCCTCTTTTCTGAGGACATGAGGACATTAGGTGGATGGGTGAAGAAAGGTAAGATTGGTAATAGAGGAGGGAGGGGAACTGCAATCAGGATAGAAAATAACTAACTAACTAAAAAAAGACTGGAACAGCAATATCGGAGTTGTTATGGAAATATAATATAACTGACTTCAAGCATGGAGCTTTTGGTAAAGCCCCAGCTTTCCATAGCCAGAGGTTACATCTCAGTATACCAAATGGATGCTCCAGTGAACTCATCTGGAGATCAATGAAAAGTCTCTTAAGATCCTGTTAGAATTGAGGCTTCTAAATGATATACTGTATTTATATTTTATGCATTAAAATTAAGAGCAAGCCAATTCTTTCATCTCTAATATTAGAGAAAAGGAAGCAGGTATAATAGTGTACGTTCAGTTTTGTTAGTAGGGAGTTAGCACTTGACGTCATTAGACTCAGGAGCATAAGGACAATTCACTTCAGATCTTTGATGAGAAATATTATTCCAGTTGGAAAGGCCTTTGATTTTTATTATTGCAATTTTTATAGCTCTTTTATTTTATCTTTTCTTCTATTCTCCACTTTATTTTACATTATGTAATACTCATACATTCTCTAATATGTTTTGATCAAATCCACACCCATACTCTCCAAGATTTCTCCTCTATCATATCCTACCATGTTTTTCCCATCCGTATTCATGGTCTCTATTTTTTTTTTTAAGTCAGGTCAACTTAGTGTTTTCTGTATGCACATGGGTGTAGGACCTTTGATTGGAGTATGGGTAGCCTCTGAGAATAAGCAATCTTAAAGAAATCTGGCTCTCCAGCTCCCACCCCCCAACAGCCATGAATTGCCAATAGCTCCTCAATAGCTACTGCAGGTAGAAGACATTGTCCCAGTGTGTGTTTCTCCATCAGTTTGGTCCTGTAAGTCTCCCATGAGGAATCTGGCACTAAACAGTGTTTCCATTACACACTGACTCCTCCACATGTTTTTTTTAGGGAAATAGAAGCTGACAAATACATTAACAACACAACTTGTGATGCTGCAGGGCTGAGAGTTAATTACTAAAAAGCCCAGTGTGCCAGGTACATGTTTGGAAATCACCACTATCACAGATAATAGTTACAGAGATGTAGCAGAAAATGTCATGTGGTATTCTGGATAAGGGCATCAATCAAGGAGAAAGAAAGGAAGAAAGGGAGAAAGGGAGAAAGGAAGAAAGGAAGGAAGAAAGAAAGAAAGAAAGAAGGAAGGAAAGAAAGAAAGAAAGAAAGAAAGAAAGAAAGAAAGAAAGAAAGAAAGAAAGAAAGAGGAAAATGAAGGGAAGGGAAGGGAAGGGAAGGGAAGGGAAGGGAAGGGAAGGGACGGGAAGGGAAGGGAAGGGAAGGGAAGGGAAGGGAAGGGAAGGGAAGGGAAGGGAAGGGAAGAGAAGGGAAGGCATTATGTCAAACCTAAGGAAGGCTGAAACTAGGGACATTAGTTATACCATACAATTATTGGGCATTATTGTGACAAGAATACCACGCTAGTACAAGACTCTAATAACAGGGGAACTAGGTCTAGAATGCATGAGAAACTTATGTCTGGTTATTATAGTCTTTCTCAAATTTTAAAAGCATTTTAAAAAGTTTGTTGAAATAATAGTTTCTAATCATGTAGTCATGCCCCAATATGTTTTATTTAAAGTCATAATTATAGCTCCCTTTAAAAATCGACACATGTGACTTACAGACAGGTGTTATAAACTGTAACCATTTTTGGAAGAGAAAATGGACAGAAAAACAGGGATCCAAAGAGAAGCAACTTCATGTTGTCTATGATTTCAGGCAGGCCACAGGTGTGAAACTGAAGCCAATATCTCTAAGGCTTAGGAACCCAAAAGACTAACACATTGATGTGCAATTGCTATTTTAATTGGAAATGACATCATTTCCATAAATAATTCCACCATTTTCTTTTATTTGAATCTAGCATTATGAACACATTTCCATACATAAAATATATATTTAATTCTACTTTATGAATCATCTTTAAGTCCCTTCACAAGACGATAGTTTCTTGGCAAGTGAAATTCACAGCATATTCAAGTTCTGGATGCCAAACTGAACCAATGTACGTGTGTGTGTGTGTGTGTGTGTGTGTGTGTGTGTGTGTCTGTGTGTGTGTGTGTCTGTGTGTATGTGTGTATTCTTTCCTTAATGTGGCTTAGATTTTATGAATACAAGGCAAAAACTGTTTGAAAGTAAACTGAGACTTTTGTGTAGATTTTTTTTTTGTTTTTTTGTTTTTGTTTTTGTTTTGTTTTTTTCCTCGGAAATTTTTTCTATGGACAATGGTAGATAGGACTTAAATTCATGGCAGAGGATCCCTCTTCCCCACCCCACTTCCAACTGAGAAGTTAGTTCTTTAATGGCAGCCATTGAGCCTTTAAGGCAGACAGGTGATTAAGTTGTGCAAACGATCACTGCATGTATCTGAGATTTCCCTACAATGTGTATCAGAGGAGCCTCCCCCCAACTACATGCCTGTATACATTTATCATGGTCCATAGAAGGCCTTAATTCTCTGCAGATCATTATTTCACCCAGGTGCAAAGAATCCCTCTGCTTGCAGCTGAAATTGAAAAAATAAAGAAAAAGATCTTTCTTTAAGAAGGAACCTTTAAGCACCAGAGAAATGGTCTTACTTGCTTTTGAAGTAGAAGGCTGCACAGAACATGCCCACGATGACAATTCCAAAGATGATACATGAAATTGACAGCACCTGCCTTTGATAAACGTCTTCACTCTCTGTGAATTTGAAAAACAGAATTAGAATGGATGCTAGTGGGGCACAGAGGCAGCAATCTCCATCTCAGTACTTTTGAACTGGTAGGAGTCTTTCAAAGACAATATTGTTGATTGTGGTTGTTCCTGCTGTGAATAGGAGAAAAACATGAGGAAGATACTATGATTCTCTTTCTTTGTAGAGATCTATACCATAAATATCTATTACTTTTCATTTTTTTTCTTTTAATATCTGTTCAGACACATAAGTACTCTCACTCTCATTCATATAACAACTTAGTAAATATTATAATTGAATTTTATGAGTTCTTAAAATTGTAGGAGCATATGTTTTAGTAACTGGAGTAGGGCTCTATTTATTGACCTAGAAGGTAAGTGTCCCTCCGTGTTTCTGATGCAAATAACAACTTTGAGTTTATATTCTGTGTGCTCATATTTCTGTGTTATTTCATTCTGGTTTTGAGTTCTGTCATTATTCATCTTTCTACTACTTTAATATTGAAGTATTTATATAAAGCTCATGTTTACCACATCAATAGCTATCTCTGTGTCCATGTTCTCACCCAATAGACACCAACCTCTACACCAATGTGCTTCCTTGTTTTCGTCATCACAAAACACACCAAGTAACAAACATTTTCAGTCACTAAAATTTACACTCAACTTCATTTTAAAAATATTCCTGTGAAAACAATTCCTACACCTTATCAAGAGTGTTGAATTCGTCATTCCTAAAACTTTCTCTTTGCAAATTGTCATTCTTTTTGTTTTCATTTTTCTCTTTAAATAGCATGAAAACCATAAGACATGGTTACAGTCATTGACCCACTTGCAAATACTCTCTGTAACTGTTTCCATGTATTTTCCCATTCATCCATTGGGCAACATACCCACATGCAAATTCAAGAAACTGGCAACCATCGCAACACCTTGAGCATCTCATAGCATGCCTAGAAGATAATGTTAAGGGACAGATACTTTGTAAGAACTGAAGGCTGAAAATCAGGTTTCTTACATGAGCATTAATTCCTTACAATGTCATCTACTCAGTAGTTCATATAGATAGATTCATCCATCTGCCTCAACAATCCTCAAACATCTAACTCACTGACACTTCCCTGACTCTCAGATGCTTCTCAAGTCCTAAGAGATGCCTGTGTAGAGACGTTAGTCCAACATTCCAAAGTAACAGCCAAAATTAGCATACTTGTTCTTATTTATTTTCATCCTCCTTCCATATGTTTTAACTCTCCATTCCTCCCTGCTTTTTCACTAATTTATATAGGTGTTCTTCAACTTCTGTGTGCATTTCAATCACCTTGAAAGTTTCTAGAGGATACACCATCCTCTGTTGCTCCTGGAGAGTTACTGAGTAGCACACCTCAGTGAGCACAGAACTTTTGGTTTTGGAAAAGTTCTCAGGTGTTTCTGATGCTTTGGTTCTAGCAAACATTTTCTAATTTGAAGAAGTGTGCTCAGCACATGGTTCACCTCCTTTTTGAGGGATGGTTATAGTGTACAACTTGAACATAGACAAGGTCAAATTCAATGAATTTTCAGGTGATCCTTGTGTATATTATAGTTAGGGAATTATTCATTTTGAAAAAATACTCTAATTTTATCAATGACTAATTACTTAGTTTACACTTTCTCCTCTTTCACGATGGAGTCTTCTCATCATTGAACATTAAAGGAATAGAAGTCCTCTGAATTACTCTACTAGGCCAGTATCTTCTCAATAAAAAAGCCTGGACAAAACTTAAAAAAAAAACCCAACACTCATTATCATACAAATGACATTTTCTTAATAAAAAGCTAAAGAAGAATATATAGTAACGTATCCAAACGTTAGTCTAATACAAGTAAGTGCAGTTGTCATGGGAAGTGCAAGTGTAGATCCTAAGTGTCTCTGTGACTAAACATTTTTATCAGGTTAAGGAAAAAAATCTGATAACTAGAATATTCATTGAGAGGGAGAGAGAGAGAGAGAGCAGCTGTACTAGACACATACACATACAATGGAAAAATATATATTGTCAAAAAAACCTGAATTCTTTGACATTAAGAGGACAATCATGACTGCTTGTTGCTTTCATGACTTCTACTGGGTACTTTCTTATGCTATGGTCAATGGACTAAAGGAAAAAATAGAAAGAAACACATTCTATTTGAGGCAATGGATGAAAATTTCTTTTCAGATATTGTGGACATCAGTGCAGGAAATCTGTTGGAATCTACAAAGGAGGTAGGCAAGCTTGTAGCTGAAGTTAGCATGTTTATAGTACACAAAGTATGGGAAAAATAACATTGCCTGTATAGAATACTGAATAGAAATAAATTAGCTGAATTTGAAAAGGAGACATCATAACAGCACAAAAACCATAAAATGTATACAGATAAGTTTGACAAAACATATGCAGGCCTTGTTGAAAAGTTCAAAGGCTGACTGAGAGTGTTGAAAGGATAGAAACAAAGACATATGTGTTATGATCAGAAGACATATTCTTCCCAGGGTGGCAGAGTGCAATGCTGCAGAAATTGCTGGGTTTCATAAAACATATCTGTATTCCCAGCACTCTTGAAGCTGAGAAAAGAACTTGATTTTAAGGCTAGCTTGAGCTACCCAATGAGATAGTGTCTTAAAAACTAAATACCTTAGAGATATTTTGCTGTTATTGTAGAAACTGGAAAGCTGATTTTAAATGTTCGATGAAAACATAAAGAATAAAGAGTAGGTATAACATTATTTTTGAAATCAGAAAAACAGAGGGTTTATTGTAGGAAGAGCTATAGCAGTCAAAGAAATGCCTAATTCTAGAGAAAGAAAAAAAAGGAACATATAAGAGTCTAGATATATGTTTCTAGTCATTACCAAAATATGAAAATATTTTCATAATAAAAAATTAAAATAGAATCGCTAGAATAGCAGATGAAAGTTCCAGAAAGTGGCTATTGACCACAGTTTCACATTTTACACTGAAATAAACTTTAAAAAGCTGCAAATATAAAAATCTAAAGTAATAGATGTAAATTAAAAAATTTCAAACTGTGAAATTAGAAGAAAACATTTGAAAAGATCATAATATTGTAGATTTGAAAATTTTGAAGCATAAAAGACACAAACTCTAAAATATTTATAAAGAATATAGACTGAGTCATACTGTGTTTTCTCTTCACAGACGCTGAATAGGTTTGGGTGCCATGTGTTTAAATGTTCAGGTAATAAGGAGTGGCAGTATTAGAAGGCATGGCCTTGTTGGAGGAAATATGTCATTGGGGTGAGCTTTGAGGTTGTAAATATGTCCAAGTCCTGTCCAATACAGAATCCAGTCTCCTTCTGGCTGCCTGAGGATATAGATATAAACTCTCTGCTGTTTATCTATCACCATGCCTGCTTGCATGCTGTCATGCTTTCTACCATAGTGATAATGGACTAAACTTCTGAACCTGTAAGCCAGCTCCAATTACATGTTTTCACTTATAAAAGCCCCAGTCACTTCCCAGCAATGGAAACCTTAACGACGACAGATGCCATTATGAAAATGAGTAGGAAAAGCACAGTCTCAGCAAACAAACACTCAACATGAAACCTAAACATAAAATATAAGCCATTCTCATGACTTAATATGCGACCAATTTTTGAGATGGAAATCTTGAGTAAATTCTATTCTGAGATAAATTCTCAGGAGAACTTGGAAGGATTAAGTATCCACATTCTATTTTGAGAATAAGCTCTCAAGGAATGTGGAATGATTAAGCATACACAAGACATAAGAGAATTTCAAATAAACTATGATGAAGTAGTAGTGGTTCCTAGTAAAATAGCTAAAAGTCAGTGCTTCCTATGCTACGGCAAGGGTATGGATCAATAAGCTTTCTGGAATATTCATATTTTTAATCGACATAACATAACTTTAAAAACAACTTCACAGAGATAACAATATACCTACTTTATGATGGGATCATTCCATTCCTAGGTATTTAGCCAACTTTATGAAAATGTGATTTTACATTTTATGAAAATCCATAAAACACCTTTATTTGTAACCCCCAATAAAAATTTGCCAAACAGCCAAAAATAGGTCAATGGAAAAGTCATGGTATATCCCTACAGTATAACATTCCTTAGCACTGAAGAGAAATTAATTAGGAAAGTAATAAATAAATTAGATGGGTGTCTGAATAATTACACAGAATAAGATGTCTGACATAGATCTACACTGTCCACATCTAGCACATCAAAAGTGTAGAAACTGGAAACTGTTGCCAGACACATGGAATGGATATCTACTGTCTGGAGAAGGAAAGAGTGAGGATTACAGAGCAACAATAGAAAGTATTTAAGTTGTAGATACATTCACTATATTAATTTCAATGAACTTTTCACTGGTATATAATCATGCTATGTTGTATCATATTAAACACTGTCAACAAGGTTCATATCATTTGAATAATATCTGTAAAAATATTAAATCTAGGGAGACAAATTAAAATAAGAAATATTTTGAGACAATAAAGAATTTTCAGCATATAAAATAAAACCCTGACTTTTTGGAATTCCTTTTAAGATTATGCTCCCATAAACTCTCCTATACACAACAAGCAATATGAATTTATAGTATATAAATTATGTCATACATATACATGTACTTTATGTTTATATTCACATATATGGTCATTACTATAAACATATCACTATTAAACATGTAAATGGCTCTCCTGTTAGACTAAAAGTAATGTCACAAACCTTGAATATGAATATAAGTGCGTGATATGACATCTATTTTTCCCTAGAATGGTTGATAGTTCATTCTATAGAATTTTGATGTTTGTTGTTCTCTCTCTCTCTCTCTCTCTCTCTCTCTCTCTCTCTCTCTCTCTCTCCCACTCCTCCCTTTTCTGCTCCCCTTCTGTTCCTCTTCTCTCTCTGTAGTATGTTTTTCTGTTTGTTAATGTTCTCTTTTCTGATGCCCTAAGTTGAATATAACTATCTCAGAGGTGTTGTGCTGTGGCTGTAAGTCTCACTGATTCAAGATCCTGAATTTTCATGTGTTCACTGGCTCAGCACTGTTTCCCCAGTTCCTACAACAGACCTTCTCAGCTGCTTATATGAAGAAATGAACATGCATCTCTGTTGTACACTAATAGTCTGATTTAAGTTGATTGCATTGGCTCTTATCTTAAAGAACACTTAGGTCCAGCACCTCTGATCACCACACTATTTTTCCCATGTTCTGAACATTGGCTCTGTCCATCAGGAGTGCCTATCACTGACCCCACTTACTCTTCAGTTTATAGTCCCTGGATGTGAGGTTGGGTTTGTTTCTTATGAACCTGATCTCTTCATTGTGGCTCTGTGTTCCAAAAGTCTTCTTCATAGAATATTGTTCCACATAGAATATGAGATTAATTGGGCCTGAGTCTCAGAGATCACTGCAGCACAGTCTACCAACAGATAGAAGCTTTAAATCTATGTACTGGTCCCAGCATACCCCACAAGTGTACAGACTTGAAGTTAAGTTTGTTTGGTGTTTTGAGCCTGGCTGTGCTTTCAGCTGATGGTAATACATAGCCAAAATGCAGGACGTGGGCTGGCTGAAGAATACAGATTTTCTCACACCAGTATTTTGTAATATCCTCCAATGATGTCCTTAAATCATTAAAGGAGCCGGTAAAATGAATCACTGCTTTCTGATGTTTCTCTCCCAGAACTGCCAACTGTGGTACCAAACTCATCACACCTGTCTCAAAATCTGCATGGAAAGAGGCTGTTTTATTTCTTTTTTTTTTCTTTTTTTTTTCTGAGACTATCTGCCATGGATTCTCTTTAAATTCGATTGCATACTTTTAAGGTCTTTGTCCTGTGAAAATGTATTTCAGACCAATACTTCAGCATCCACCCTTCTTATGCTTCATTTACATTTTAATTGCTGATTCATGCTAGAATATTGGAAAATGTAAAGTATACCTAAGAGAAATTTTAGGTTATTTTGTTTTCCCAGTAAATGGAGAGGGACTATTATATGGTTTAACAGGCTGGACTGAACATTTTAGATTTGAAAGTACCCAAAGTAAAGGGATGTCATAGAGACCTTGTTGGGGGCATTTTGCCATCTAAAAGTTTGTCATCTTTTCTACCCCATATTTGTAGGTTCATTAAATGTTCCAACTGATCCTAGAAGCAAAACATTCCACAGCATTCCATCTTGCTAGATTGTACTAAGATGACTGCAGCAGCACAAATATAAATTTTATAAGACAACTGGCCCCTTCCTGCTAATACCAATAATAAATATGAATATGAAAGATAATGAAACTCATCAAAACAAAACATTGCAAAAATCAGGTTGTTCCTACTAACATGAATGCCTTCTATACATGCATATTCCCTACTTAAATTCCTCAAAAGTAGCCTAGGAAATGCAATCAAACCAATTCTGTTTAAATCAAGAGTGAAATTAAACAACTAAAGGCTTAAAATGAATTGATAGAACCAGATATGGCTAGGTGATGATCCCATTTGGTGCCTTTGATGGATAGAAAGTTGTAGGAGAAGCTAAGGTGGGAGGAGTAAGGAGAGGAAGAGGAAAGAGACGAAGAAGGGAAGGAAGAGGAGGAGCTAGGGGAGAGGGACAAGAGAGAGGGGACTGTGGAAGTGGATGTTTCAGTGTCTCTAGCAGTCAAAAGTAGTTGGTATATCTAGGTTGGGTATTGGGTTACACCTCTGATTGTATGGCCATCTTGTTATTGAGCATTATCAAACATATAAAGTCTTCGGATAATCTAAGCATTAGAGTCTCATTTGTACTGAGCCCACGTAGATGGTGGGATAGTCTGGGATCAGCCAAGATGTCTGCGGAGACAGCGTGGTAGATGGGCAGAGCCATCTCCCATGCTTGGCTGGTGTGTTGTGGGTGGCAGGGCTGGTGCTTCTGGCTGGCCATTTCTAGCTGTGGCGCATGTGGCTTCTGGTCGTGGAACATGGTGGCTGAGCTAGGCAAAACCGCTGCAGCTTAGATAGTGGGCTTGACTAGTAGCCATTTTTAAATAATTACTTCCACAAAGTAATTCGAAGGACTGGTATCTCTGACTGCCTGAGTGGACTGTCCGAGCTGGGCAGCAGCAGTACAGCTGCAGCTGCTCCTGTCCAGGCCTAGGCTAGTTGGGAACATGGTGGCTGATTAAGAAAAGTCAGATTGAATGCGTCTGATTTAAATATTTCCCCAGTAGAAAGTTAAACACTCATGGGCAGCAAGGAAGAGCCTAGGAACCAGGCAATTGGAATTTCAAGTTAATTTTGGCTACCTTAATAAGTCATCACAATTATATGACATTTAAGGTCCCAGATCTTATCTCAACCAACAGAAAGTACTGGTATTACCTGTGTGTATTGTGGAATGATGTCAAATAGACTTTCCTACAGATTCAATGCATTGTCAAGCATTTAAAAAACTCTAATTCCATTTTAAAGACTTTGGTCTCACTCTAAAATCTTAGAAAACACAATTGCTAGCTTCATGATACAGCCAATACTGTAAACAAGAATGTAAAACATCCTGTTTTTTAAAAAATATACCATTAATAATTTTAAGTCACTGTGAATCAGACTTTATAGTCAACAAAGCGATGTTTAGAGCCAAAGGTATTTAAGTTCAAGTTCATGTTTCTGAGTTTTGCCATTTATCAGTAAAATTGTGGAATTTTATTTAACTTTCGGATTTCCCTATTCAAATAGGATTACTCTGTTTTGTTTTACATACAATTAGCCTAGTGTAAAAACTCTAGAAGCTTCTGAAACATATATTTCCTTTAAAATATTTTATAGGGCCAAATGCCACCTAAATATATAAAGCTCTTTCAGAACGGATAAGAGAAAAATGTCAAAGAATAGGGAAACTTCACTGGTTAAGAACATTTGCTTCACTTCTAGAGGACCAGGGTTCCGTTCTCAGTACCCACATGGTATCTAACAACTGTTGCCTCCATGCCCAGGACATCTGATGCTCTTTTATGGACTCTACATATAGTGCATCCTGTGCACATACCTAAGTAGAGGCAAATACTCATATACACAAAATAAAAATATTTTTTTTAAAGTCAAAGGGACATATATTCCAAGTTCTCTCAGGACAATGGGATTTTAACTTATGCAGTGAAGACATTCTTTCTATTATGACATGTGGCCCAAGTCCTATTGAAACTTTCAACCCAAGAAGGTGTTGTTTTCTATAGTTTCCAGAACAAAGAATTCTCTCATTTTTCTCCAAACATGGAATATTCAGACTGTATTGAGTTACATATTTCTTCTCTATCTCCTCCATGTAAGAATTGGAATTTTTCCCCCTGTAGTGTCACAAATATGCAAACATAGTGTTTGGTAGTAAGGATGAAAGGGAAGGAAGAAATAGATATCAGTCCTCATTGTGGACTTAGAAATCCACCGGAACAGGCTTAGTCCACAACTAAGCCAACATAAAAGAGAATATGAAGTGCTTACTCTAGGTGGATTTATCATGCTACAGAGGTGTATTTATTATAGCAAACTCCCATGTTTCAGAGAACTTAGCATTGCTGAAGTGAAATGTAAATGTAACTTAGAAACCAGTTTTAGACACAAGTAATAGGATAGCAGCTATTGTCCAGGTATAGGAATCAATGCATACAAAGATCCTGAGATAAAGCTAGAGAAAGCAGATCTGCACAGAGGCAACAGGGACATGATCGACAGTGAATATGTCATTATGATCACAGGAAGTGACTGAAGTACTCGAGAAGAATGCTGGGAGATTCACTTCATATATTTTTCTTGTAATATAAGAATAAACTTGAAGGTGATTTGGTGAAGTTAATGAAGAATCCAGATGGGAGGCCATGACATGAGTTCAGGTAAGCTGTGGTAGGTGTTGGCACAGCAGCAAGTAGCAATGGGAGGGAGTAAATAGTGGAGAACTTTAGTCAAATACTTAAGGGACAAAAAGGCAATGCTCTATACAGAGGATGCTTAGAGTGGTCTGGAAAGACAAACTTATTTCAGAACTTACTAGTTTCAAGAATATATAGGATATCAAAATAGAGATGTTGAGTATATCTTTAAACACAGGTAATTAGGCTAAGAGAGACGGTACCAAGCTGTTAGATGTAAATGTTATGGATGTGTTCCTGCTAACAATATATGTGTTCTGTCTGTATGATAGCTCCATTAAAAGAAAATAACACAAACAAATAAGGAATCCTGAAGAAATGAGAGAATTTATAAAAAAAGTTCATAAACATGTACATGTTCACACATATAGATATGAACACCTACAGAGAGAGAGAGAGAGAGAGAGAGAGAGAGAGAGAGAGAGAGAGCACACTGTAGTCATATACAGGAGCCATGTTATCCCCAGCTGGACAACTGTATTTTGAACACATGCAAATCAGTCCCTGTGTGGCCGCTAGATAACAATGAAAGCTTGATTTCTTTGATTGTTATTCTGAAAGTCAGCCTAACAATACCACCAGGACTCCTTATCCAAAAACACATTTGGTGAGGCCCTGCAGTTAAGAGCCTACATACAGAAGCAAAAATCATCATAATACAACAATATTTACTAATGAAGCCATACTGTGAATGGAGCCTTCAGCAGCACTCATCACTGCTTAATTCCAGCACTTGCTTCAATCCATCAAGTCATCCTCATAATCTGTATAGGTCAGGCTCTCCTTGACTCTTGGTCTCTGACTTTATGACTTGATGTCCTCATTGTAACAAGATAAAATTGAAGTATGTTTATTTCAACATTAATCACTCTTGAATAAAGGAAGCCTTCTGAATTTTGCTCAGAAATATCAGCAAATTTTAGTGAACGATTAAAATATTAGGAGTTTAAAGGGAGCTGCAAATGTATCTTAGTCAGTCAAGAGAATAAAATGAATATTTAAAATGTTTAGAAACTGAGATTGGCATGTTTTAATTTGATGACTAAAAGTAAATTAAATGGTCTAATAAATTCATTAAAAATCACTTAAAGATAGAAGAAAAATTACAGAAACCCTCACTGAGTTCACAGTTAACACTGGAAGATCGGCTTTCAGAATATATATAAAATATATCAGATAGTAGATAGATAGATAGATAGATAGATAGATAGATAGATAGAGAATATCTAAATCCAGAAGAGTTCAGGGACTACCAGTACAGCTAGCCAAGTGCAGAGAGGCTTGGACATCCAGCAAAGCTCCACAGCCAACCCAATTATTTCCTTCTGGAAGTCCCAGCCCCAACTTTCTTTATGTAGAACTCATTCTGTTGCTATTGGAATTTATCAGCAGAAAGGTGCCTTTTAAAAATATTTTGAAAAGATTAATTACTTTACAATAAAATGTCAACATCCATAATTACCTTTGATCTTATGCAAAGCCTATTATGGAATTGTATCCCAAAATGATGCTGAGACACTAGGCCCCAAGACCTCCAAAAGGACATTATTTTAATAATATATGCTCTGACCAGAATACTGATGTCTTTCTTCCAAATTAAAATTCCTATGCTAAGATCCAATTCCTAGTAGAGAATATTAAAAGCTGAGACCTTCAGAAAGGAGTTGATTATAAAAGCTCTAATCTGCTGAAGGGACCAAGGTCCTTCCAGCAAATGAGGTTGGAGAAACAACCTTGTCACCTTAGATACTTAAAAGCATACAAAAAGACATCATCTAGGAAGCAGAGAGCAAATCTTCTCCAGTTCCCCAATATAATAGAACTTTGACCCTGGATTTCTCATCCTCCATCATGGTTAGGAGTAAGTTTTTGCTAATGAATTACCATGTCTGAGTATATTCTTTCAACAGTCCAAATGGACTTGGTATCATGTCTTTGTAGATCATCAGCTTTAAATAATGTCATGAAACAGTATCCTAATCCATCATTACTGCATCATTTTCAAAAGGGGAGAGTTGGAGAGATCTGAGCACATGTGCGTATACATATAAAAAATGACCAAGGCTTTGGATAAAGGAAGCATTGTTTCCCTTCTCAGCCTCAGAGGAAACCAAGCCTGTTGTCCACTCAGCTTAAACTTCAGGCCACAGAACATCAAGACAAAGTTCTTCTAAGCCATCACTATATGGCATTTGGGCACAGCAGCCCTAGCAAACTAGTATACCTCCCAAGCCAGCCAAGCCATGTGTACTTATGATAAATACTATGATGGTTGAAAATTCTTCCTACATTCACTTTTATACCTCCTATAATTCATATTGTGTATTCAAAATGGATCAGTTTCTCTCCATGAACCCCAGACAACTATCATTTTCCTTCTTAAGTTGGCTAGCTCCATAGTGAGAATACTGCATAGCATGGTTACTCAGAAGGGTTGAGTCAACTGACTAGCTTCAGTGTTGGCTACCTGATGGAATTTACCAGTGGCTACTCTCCCTGTTGATCTAAAAAAAGAAGGTGAGACATTTTTGGCAGGGGTTTCAATATCCCTTCCAGAGACTCATTCTGTGCTTTAAAGAACATTTTAATATTTTATGTGTATCTATCTATCTATCTATCTATCTATCTATGTGTGTACATATATATATGTGTATATGCATTTGTAAATTAATTCTGTCACAATAAAATGCTGATGCCAAAAATGTATGTTTGTATTACTTTCATGCAAAATGTCATTAAATGAGCATCATCCACTAAATTTGATATGTACAAAGAAATGGCAATTTAAACCTATAAACATATTTGTTCTTACCCTACGGTTTTCTTTGATTCTCCTTTCCAAGCCAATCATAAACCTTCAGGGTCATAATAAGCTTTAACTTTTCATTCCTTTCAGAGGCAGTAACAGTTCTGGATGGCTACACATAAGTGGATGGCATAAAGCATAGTTTGAGAATCAGAGTGTGAAAAATGCTCTGGGTCCTCCTTCATATGTTTAACATTTGATGGCTTTCCAAGTGTTGGTTCTTTCCACAAATAAACTTTAGACAGAAAGCAGATATGATTTTCTTAAAAGCTATCAGTAAGTTTTTAATGCTGAGAGAAAATCTGTCTGTGTCGTCTGACTTCATTGTTGAAATGCCTAAGATGTCCACTTCTGAAGATGTTCTTAGTGGGCTGATCATTCAGGATTAAAGCACACAGCCACATTCTCAGAGCAAGACATGTGACTTGAAATGATAGAAGTCCACTTTCTAATCAATGGTAAGATCTTGATGAAAAGGTTTATGGCAATAATATATTATTTAATCTATTTAGATGGGGGTAAGGATTCTGCTTCACAGAAAAGCATCTAGGTCCAAAATTAAAACTAAATCCCTGTAGTTTCCATGATGACCCATCACCCCCTGCAGCATAGTGAGATGGAGTGAGAGATCTGTATGTCTTTGACTTCAGTCAGTTGGTAAGACCCCTGCAAGCACCTAAGCACACCCTTAGCAATAGGGCCAAGCCTTGAAGGTCTGCATCCTCCTGCTTTGGCATCCCAGAGATCCTATAAGCAGCTGTTCTGAATCAGGTAAGGGTAAAATGTCACAGAGTACATGTGTAGACTAGATATTGTCTCCCAACTACATAGACATAGCAGTTTGTTTCTTGTAAGTTTTGAGACTATACTGTTAACATTTCTCATCTATTTTCTCCAAACTTTCTTCTGTACTTCCTTATTCTCTTTTAAATACATGGTCTTTTAAAAGTTCTTGTTACCTACACATATGCATTAAACACATACAAACACACACACACACACACACACACAAACACAGAGACACACTACTAAATATATAAATAAACCTGCTTAGTTTGTATAATGCTACTTGTATATATATGGTTATCTAAAAGACTATAGTATGTTTTATCAATAGCCTTATACATGTCATCATTATTCCCTCTTGATCCCATCTCTATTGGTATTGATTAACCCTTAATACTTGTTTGTGTTACTTCACTCTGTACATGCAATGAAATTATCAGAACATACCCTAAATGTTAACTGAGATACCCAATATATTTCAAATTTTCAACTCAGCAGAGCATTGTTTTAGAACTCTACTAAAATATTTCACATGTAACTTATTTTTGTCCTAAATCTTTTTCATCATGTGCATTTTATATCATAGTCCTTAACTTACAAGTTAGTCATACCCAAAGTTCTCACCTGACCTCCATTAGGTACCAAGTTGAACAATGGAGATAGAGGATCAGACAGTACCAGTGGCTTTCAAAACTCTCTCCTTAATTACTAAAGGGAATTTATGCAACTCTATTTAATCTGTCTTGGCTCAGTTTTTATTATAAAAGTGATAGTCTCACCTTCATTTGATCCTGAAAAGATTAAATGAAGTAGTTTGTAAGGGACACTTACTGAGCATAAACCTTGAGCCTCTGAGTGTTATCATAATATAAAGAATCAATGTTTCCTACTATGTTATCATCATCATTACTATCTTAATGTGTCAGTCCCACAGGACTCAGAAGATCTATTGTAAAAGTCGGATTTGGATATAAGACTGAAACTCCACAAAAGCAAGCGCCTTGTAAATCATAAATGAAATAGAAGTTCACGGTGCACACTGTGGTCAAGTTCAAGACACAATTGACCTCCTTACAACAACATCAAGAGTAAACTGTCCAATGTGTTGCTCTCTTATTAGCTTAGTGCTGATAATACAGAACTTATATAAGTTCATTTTCAAACTAGTTTTTAAGATTTTATCAAATAGAACTGAAAATTAATTTCTTGGCTGCAGACCCCTCCCCTCAGCATTTTGTCACTCCTGTCATTCCACTTTCCGAGTTGTTTCCAGTTTTACTAACTGGACTTCTCTATAGGTTCATAGCTTCTTTTTAGTCAGAGACCTGGCTTGCTCCTGACCCTATCACTCATTTGACCTAAGAATAATCTTTAACTTTCCTTTTTCATAAGGACACCAGTTTCTCTTTGATTTTTTCCCTTCAAATATTCAAACTGTCCTTTAGAGTAAATTTATTTTAATTTGTACAATGATAAAATGCATAATCAATTTATAATACAGTGACAAATATATACAAATTTGTAACCAATAACTATATCAAGAGACAAAATATCATCAGTTTCCTGGAAGATAGGGTATCTCTTCTAGAGCAATGAATACCTTGTGTCTATACATACCCAATAACGTTGACTTCAGGCACCAAAGAGTAACCATATGTGATTTGAAACTTTATATACATAGATTCCTAATTATGTATTATTCTTGTGGTAAGGGACTTTTTCAGTATAATACTTCTTAGATTTAATCATGGTGTTTCATGCTGCTATGAATAATCTATTTTCCTTCCTTTAGCATAATTTTACAAATGTGCAATAGAATTAAAATTATGGAAATGTTGAAATGTTAGCTCTCATAGGTCTATTGAATCCTTTGAAAATGAGTATATAGTATTTTATCATAAGATGAAGTCATATGGACACTTATATATTTATTGTGATGCAGTTGTACTGGTTGATATGATGTAAAGGCTTACAAGTTTACAGTAGCTAAACTTTAGATGAACATTGGTACACTAAGGACCATGTAGAAGCACAAATAAAAAATGTCAGATAAAAGTAATTAAATGAAGTACTTATTTCATAGGTATGGATATGGGTGTGGATAACAGGGAGTTTGAGCAAAGGTGATTCCTTTTCTAATTTTCATATTGGAAGTTTCTTTGCCTGTCAGCTCTCTAACACTTCATGAACTCATACAAACCTTATCAGTGAGTTCCCTATCGCCAACACTACACAAAAATAATTTCCAGGATTCAAGGAAAGGGAGGTGTCTTTGGTAAACAGTGATTTTATTTAACGACAGAGCCATTAGAAAACCTTCTTAATGGTAAGCTTCTTGACTGGACTATGAAATATTAACATGTATAGGTCTCTAGAATAGACAAGAGCTATAACTGTGGGATGACTGAACAGTCTTAATGATCTATATGAACTTCTGATGTTCAATACTGAATGTCATGGTACACTTAGAACTCTATAGATCCTAAAATACGAGTGATATAAGATGTCATTATTTTATCATTTAAAATTTGGAGACTTTTGAGTTTTATTTCATTTTTCTAGTCAAAGAACAAGAGGACTAAGGATCACTACTCAGTGATGGATTCCCAGTTAAAGTAAAGAAGTACATTGTCATCCAGCAGGGAATACCATGATGCTCAAGTTCTCCAATGGTACCAATGTATCATGTGGAACTTAGAAAAGAATGAATGATTTCACTCAAGACCATGATAAGTTAAGACCCAAGACATCCAAAGAGTGATGTTCAGTGTATTTGGCTTACAATTCCAAGGAGTAAGAGAAGCAAAGAATATCTTAAGCACATATCCAGAAAGAAGATACATATTTTTTGTCACATTAGTAAAGTGTTGTGAGCATTTGATTACAGTAGAAGTGAATAGAATTTTAGTATGAAGTTTTATGGTTATCTATCCATATTGTCTCTAACGAAAGTGGGTACATTGTTGTTTTCGTTTATCCTACCATATGAGGAGCAACAGTTCTATCCAAAACTTTTGAACCAACTTTCTAGCAAGAGTCACCTAAGTGTGTCAAGGTTTCGTGGGCTTGTCGATATGCTTATTCATTTTTAGAGAAATGCCAATGGCCCACTTTGGCATCCAAATGGTGGATAAACTGAGGCAGGCAGCTGTTGGGAGGCAGTGCTTAGAGCCACTGACAGAAGTGGATCCAGATACCTACAGGGGCTCTTGCCAAAGTCAGCCATTGGTTTAAGAAGTTACTAAGCAGATTTTTTTTTTCCTGAGGGAACAAAGTTTAATTTACTGGGGCTGGCACTCTCTGTAGCCAGAAGAAATTTATGAACTTTCTTAATACCTAGGGCCCATTGAGAAAGAAAAGGAAAGAGAAAATTCAGAAACACACAGATACACACACACACACACACACACACACACACACAGAGAGAGAGAGAGAGAGAGAGAGAGAGAGAGAGAGAGAGAGAGAGAGAGAGAGGAGGCAGAGTTAATAACTTCATACACACAAACATACATGCATACATACATACACTCATACACTCATACATACATACATACATACACTCATACATACATGCATATAGACTTACAAACAGATATATACACACTCACACATTTAATGGTTAGAGCAAAGCTCTAGCAAGCAGGCTTGAAATATTTTACACGTACATACATAAACACATTCAACTGGCGTATAGAGCAAGTTCCAACACACACCCAGACAATCTTTACAAATATACAAAGATACACATAGTTGATGGGTAGAAAGAACAATGTTTCAGCCCCCATTCACACAAACCTTACACATATACATACATATACATAGATGATGGATGGAAGGAATGATGTTTCAAAACTCCACTCACACCAACTTTACACATTCACAAAGTTGATGGATAGAAGGAATGATGTCCCAACACTCCATTCATATAAACATTACACATACACATAGTTGATGGATGCTACAACCCTCATACTTTATTCTTGTTTTTTCCAATGACTTATATATCCTAGCAAAATCTTTCAAGCAGTATAAAATTACAATTGTATATGGTATATTCCAATATTTGTATTGTACTTAATATATATATATATATATATATATATATATATATATAACAATACTTATAAATTACAAGTTTTATTTAGTTTTCTTCTAGTTAATGATTATGAAAAATAGTGTGTTTCTCAATATGACTACAAGAAATAACATTATGTACTACAAGTAAAGAAAACAAATTATTCCCCCAAAACCTGCATACATTCATAACTAAGCAACTCCAAGGGTGGTGGTGTCTAAGTCAGGGTTTATATTCCTGCACAAAACATCATGACCAAGAGGCAAATTGAGGAGGAAAGGGTTTATTCAGCTTACACTTTCCACATTGCTATTCATAAGCACATGATGTCAGGTCTGAAACTCAAGCAGGTCAGGAAGGGATGTTACTTACTGGCTTGCTTCCCCTCCCTTGCTCAGCTTGCTTTCTTATAGAACCCAAGACTACCAGCCCAGGGGTGGTACTACCCATGAAGGGCACACCCCACTTGATCACTAATTGAGAAAATACCTTACTGCTGGATCTCATGGAGGCATTTTCTCAACTGAAGCTTCTTTCTCTGTGATAACTCCAGATTGTGTCAAGTTGACACAAAACCAGCCAGTACAGGTGGTCATTGCTGAAAATTAAGTCTCTAAGTTCTTCTCTAGAGTAGCGATTGAATAATTAATCTGGTTCAGTATCAATGCATGGAAAAGATTAAGAATTATTATTGTGAATGCCAGAGATACTGTCCAGTGAAGGACTAGAAGATCCTTTAGAGTTTTCATATAATACTTAGATTAAGAGGGATGTGATGACAGGAAGCAAAGCAGCAGTCCATAACAGCATAAAGTCCACAGGACACATAGACCTTGGAGACATGCCACACCAAGGCTCACCTACATGGCTATGATAACCTGTGGCTGCAATCCATGAGTTCTAAAGCCATTTGTTGTTCATCCTGCATGGCCCTCAGCAGAGAAACATCAATGTATTTTAGATTCCGAGGCTGAACTCGGTGTTTAATTTTCTGTATCAGAGGCTATGATAATTGAGCTTTGATGGCCATGGTAGAGCAGACAGTATCCAAAGACAGTAAACTTCTTGTTTGAGAGCTTGTTTTTCAAATGCAAACCAAAAATTGCAAAACCATATCTGAATCACTTCCATTATCAGTTTTTCTGTCAATTATCCACATTTTTTAATTGTTGCAAGTAGGGTACCAGATATCCAGGGGCATACTTTATGTCCCAGAGTCCTTGGGATTGCTCAAATTAGTCAATATTAAGTCTTACTGTGATGCCTTATCCATTCCTTTTCACAGAAACCACAACTGTTCCTGCCTATGGTTCCCCTTATGTAATGACTTCAATGGTTGTTTCCATGGTCTCTCAGGATATTGCGTGCCCTTGGAAATGGGTTCTGTAACATATTATATACTCAATGGCAATTGTTTTCCAATTAAAATAGGCCATCAAAAGAGAGAGTTGTAAACAGTATTATTCATAAATATAGGCTATTAGAATAAATGTTTCAGAAGAATTATTTATCATTACAAAGACTTACAAAAACTTCAAACTTTGTGGAAATATGCTTTCCTAGGGCAAGAAAGAGCAATATTCCCCTAAATGATAAAGAATTCAGATCTTAGAGTAAGAGACTAGAGCAGAAGGGTGGATCTCCTTAAGAAAGAGAAATAATATGGATAGCTAAGGATAGAGTAGTTGGTGGTGGAGTGAGATGGGTGCACCAAAAAGGGAAAGGGAACAATGGGGCAAGGAGAGAATAAAGAGTGTGACAGCTAAAAACTAAGAGACATTTGAAGGGTTCTATGTACACCTAATACAGTAGAAGTTTCCTAAAATATATAAATATATAAAGGCAATCTAAATGAAATTGCCAAATAACAGGTGATATAGAGGCCCACCTGGATATCTCTCTTTGCCAAATGAGGCTTCAGTTACTGGGAATAAGTTACATCTAATCTCATTATTAGACAAAGAGGTCCAAAAGGAACTGCCAAACAACCCAGGCTATTGCCTAGGCTTTTGGTAGCTCTCCACAAACTGATAATAAAGCCCTATTGCTGAAGGCAACACCTACACAAGTCATTGGACATGGAGAAATTGAGCTGATGTCACACTAGAGACTTCACCCTTACAGACCAATGTTCATGGTATGAGAAGGTACTCTGCACACTATCAAAGAAGAAAAATAAAGACTAACTAACCTACAGATCCTCTTATCTTCAGTGGTAACCTGCCTGCAAGATATGCTGGGGCAATAGTTGCACAAAGCTTTTGAGAGTAACCAGCCACTATCTGGTTTGACTTAAGGGCCTCTATATTTGGTAGAATTCATTCTCAAAGCTGCTTGAGTACCCAACAACCTGAGAATAGACAGGACAAGGACATAAGGTAAAACTAAATATGACTGTTCTGATAACAGGTGATAGCAATAAAACTACTCCTAAGACATTGTACTACACTAGTAGATGCTTGTGTTGCTCATCTATCAACAGAGGAATCTTCTCCTACAGCAGGTGGAATCAAATACAGAGATCCAGAACCAGACATTATGCAGAGAGTAAGAAACCTTACAACAGTCAGCCTTAAAAGGGATGTCTGCATCAAATTCCTTCTCTTAGGTTTTAGAGAATTTGGAGGAAAAGGAGGTGGAAAGAGTAATAGCCAGAGGGAATGGGACACTAAGGAATCAAGGCTTTCTAGATACAACTCACAGAGACTGGCAATAATACATCGGACCTGCTTGCACCTATGTACCAAATGTGGTCTTAAATCCGAAAGGAGAGGTGGACAAATGGCACCATCCCTAACCCAGAAACTATCAATAGTTGACAGTCACTTAAAAATAAGAAATTAGTTTACCCCAAGAAAGTCTTACTGGGGAAACAAAACAGTCTTAAGGTTTTAATAGTCTTAAGGTACTACACATGCTGAGCAGTAGATGACCAACACAAAATAAACTCAACAGAATATTTGGAAATTCTTTGTTCTTTGTCTCATAATGGTAAGGCAGAGGGTTTCTTGTTGAGGTTGTTGTTGTTTGTTGTTGTTGTTTCTACCTTATGGGTTGTTTCTGCATATATTATGGTTTCCAGTTTTGTGGTTTTGTACAACTACTGTGGATGCGAATGTGTGTGTCTCTGCATCTATATGCATTTGTGCTACCTGAGTAGAAGAGGTATCAGAGTGTGATTACAAACAGTTGCTGGAGTGGCTTCAGTAGAGAGGAACAATGACTTAAGGCAGTATAAGAAATGTAGCATTTGGCATATGGCACATTTTCCTTATAAAATACCAGAAGTGAGGTAGGATTCTATTTACTCTGTCATAAGGAAATGATTGTGAGCATGTACTAGGCATACATTTTTATCGTCCATGAACAACCATGTTGAAAAGTCTTTCTATGCTCAAGAAAACAAAATTTCTAATGAAGTATTTTAAATCCAAGTTAGCCAAAGTATATTTTGCATTTGGATCTGGTGTCAGTCAAATATTTCTACAGTAAAGACATAAGAGGGAAGGGAGATGAAGAGGGACATGAGAGTATGAATCATGACTGGCATGGAAGGAAAAAGATGGCAGGGGCAGCAGGAGATTAAGATGGGATGAGGAGAAATGTAATCAAGGGTGAAAAGGAAGAAATGAGCAATGGCAAACCCTCCACTTTTCTGAAATCTCCCTGCTGAAGATGATAGCTGCTCTAGCTCTGCCATCTTTCCTTCCTTACACTGAGTTACAGCAGCTGTATTTCTTCCCTTACAGAAAATGTATTCTTTGTTTGTTTGTTTGTTTGTTTGTTTGTTTTCCCCAGTCTGGTATAAAAGTCCAAGCAGAGGAGGAACTGAAGGCAGTGCCAGGCTCTCCATTGAGGACTTGCCGAATAGAAATAATCAGTATTAACCTCATGGTTGAACTCAGGTCTGTTCAAAAAGAAACACACAGCCAAAGGACCAAAGGAACAACACAGTCTTTTTTTTTTGCAGTTTATTTTATAATTTTATTGCATTTGCATATGTGTGTGATGTATGTGTGTTCACATGTATGTGTGCAGGCCAACTGGTGTCAGGCATCTTCAATTATTTTTTTTTGGATGTTTTATTTACATTTCATATGTTGTCCCCTTACCCCATCCCCCACCCATCCAGGAACCCCTTATCCCCTCACCCCTCCTCCTGCTTCTCTGCAGATGTACCCCTACCTAACCCCCCTACTCCCACCTCCCCACCCTCAAATTCCCACCCCCTGGGGCGTCCAGCCTTCATGAGGCCAAGGATCTCTTCTCCCACCTATGCCCAGCAGGGCCCTATGCTCTTACATATACAGCTGAAGCCATGGGTCCCTCCCTAAGTGCTCCCAGGCTGGTTGTTTAGACCCTAGGAGCTGTGGTTGGTTGGTATTGTTGCTCTCCTCATGGGGTCACAAACCCTTTCAGCTCCAATGGTATTCACTCTAGCTCCTCCATTGGGAACCCCATTATCAGTTCAATGTCTAGTTGTGAGCATCTGCCTCTGAATATGTCAGACTCTTGCAGACCTCTGAGGAGACACACAGTCTTTATCACACACACACACACACACACACACACACACACACACACACACTTAGTAGCTGCCAAAATTTGGATCTTACCTATGCCCAAATCAAGAGACCATTTAATTACAAATCCTAGTATATTCAAGAAATGTAACATGATATCAGGACAATTGATATGTCTTGCCTGGATTTATACAACAAGTAAGAAAATTCAGCTAAATAGAATTTATCAAAATTTTATGGTTGTTTAAGACATTTATTTTATACACACCTGAAAAGGTTGATATGAGTTTTTCAAATCATGTCTACTATATGCAACCCTATTTGGAATGCTTCACAAAAGGCTGGCAAAACTATATTGAAAGTCTAATACAAATTTCCTAAAATATGTTTAATTGTCTAACTGAAGAGGAATCTGATTAATTTATAGTCTGTTTTCTGGAAAAGCTAGAGAAGAAAGCATGCTATGGAACTTCATCAGTACCTAGGTGTAGATGAGACAAAACCAACTTCAGAGATGAAGAAGAGAGTGCAGTGTGAGGTCAGAAGCTCACAGCCAGCAGGTAGCTAAGTCATCACTTATGAGGACTGTAAAATCGTTTAAACCAACACTAAGCCATTTTGTAGGAGGCAGAGGGAACACACCAAGAAAATGGGGGAGGGGCCGATGGGCTCTGCTTGCTATTCTGTACTATCTGGGCATATATTAATTAATTCAGTAGCCTTCTCTCTTACCACTGCATCCTGTTTTTCTGCTCCAGGTTTACATGCAGGATTCTGCCCCAGTCCTCTCCTCCGTTTCAATGTGCACTTTATTACTGTCTAGATTTTTTTCTTATTTCTCTCCTTCCACCCACAAAGCTAGAAACATAATACTCAGACCTGAGTGTTCCATGAAGTGCAAGTGATCCCTGTCTTCCATCCCACAACTTCCTAGGCAGGAGCCTTCTATTGTCTGTGTTTATAGACAAAAGAGATGGGAAAGATTGCACTGCAAGAACTGCCATACTGTGTTCCAATTCTGCAGTCAGATCTTTACAACTACAACTTCCAGGGAGCTTTGCTGTCAGTTTAGTTCCCATACCGTAAAAGAATTTGGAGGAGATAACATAGTGGGACTACAGTTAGGTTGGATCCCAACTGAGCAAACAACAGACTCAATTTTACTATGTAGACTACACAGGAGCCTACAAATACCATACATAACTAAGTGTGGGTTTGGCGCTAGCAGGTTGCCAACCTCATCACTGTAGTGTGATCAAAACAGATACTTATTATTCTGTTTTGAGTGAAATGGCCCCTATACGCTCATAGGGTATAGTACTATTGGGAGGTGTGGATATAGGTTTAGCCTTGTTGGAGGAAGTACGTTACTGAGTCTGGGCTTTGGAGTGTCAGAAGCTCTTCCTGCTGCCTGCTGATCCAAAGGCATAACTCAGATACCTCTCCAGTTCCCTGTCTTCCTGCATGCCACCATGATTCCACCGTGATGATAATAGACTAAACCTCTGAACTGTAAGCCAGTTCCCAATAGCTATTTTCTTTTATAAGAGTTGCCATGGTCATAATGTCTCTTCATAGCAATATAAACCCCAAGACACTTATGTATTCTGGAGGCTGAAGTCACCTTACAATTTTTAAATAATGTCTATTAATGAGACATTCCTTGTAGTTTACAACTTTTGTGAAAACATTGTATGTCACAAATACTAACTAAAACCCTTCAAAAATTTACCAGAAAAGGGGGAAAGGGAAAGAAAGGTAGCCTGTGGGTTGTTACAATCATGTGAAAGAAAGAAATCAAAGTCCTCCTCCTCCTCTTTCTCCTCCCCCTCCCTCCCTCCCTCCCTCCCTCCCTCCTAGGCTACGTATCCAAGATCGGAAGAGCGTCGTA